>NC_053390.1:695361835-695661835 GCF_905171765.1 Bufo bufo | reverse complement strand
TAGCTCTGCCGTTATTGTTTATCCCTTCCAAAATTCGTTTTGGCATGCTTGATGCAAGCGTTTCCATGAGGTGAGTGGGAACATTTCTCCAAGTGGTGAAGACGGCCGCACGAAGGCCATCTACAGTCTGGAACTGTTGTCCATTTTTGTAAACTTCCCTTGCCATCCATCCCCAAAGGTTCTCAACTGGATTTAGATCAGGGGAACACGCAGGATGGGCCAAAAGAGTGATATTATTCTTCTGGAAGAAGTCCCTTGTCCTGCGGGCATTGTGTACTGTAGCGTTGTCCTGTTGAAAAACCCAGTCGTTACCACACAGACAAGGGCCCTCAGTCATGAGGAATGCTCTCTGCAACATCTGCACATAGCCAGCGGCCGTTTGACGTCCCTGCACTTCCTGAAGCTCCATTGTTCCACTGAAGGAAAAAGCACCCCAGACCATTATGGCGCCCCCTCCACTGTGGCGCGTAGAAAACATCTCAGGTGAGATCTGCTTGTCATGCCAGTAACGTTGGAAACCATCAGGACCATCAAGGTTAAATTTTTTCTCATCAGAGAATAAAACTTTCTTCCACCTTTGAATGTCCCATGTTTGGTGCTCTCTTGCAAAGTCCAAATGAGCAGTTCTGTGGCGTTCAAGGAGACGAGGTCTTTGAAGACGTTTTTTGTTTTTGAAGCCCTTCAGTCTCAGAAGATGCCATCTGATGGTTATGGGACTGCAGTCAGCACCAGTAAGGGCCTTAATTTGGGTCGACGATCGTCCAGTGTCTTGATGGACAGCCAATTGGATCCTCTGGCTCAGTGCTGATGAAATTTTTTTGGGTCTTCCACTTGACTTTTTTGTTCCATAACCCTCAGGATTGCGCACTGTGAGAGACCCTGCTTATGCAGTTCAACAACCCGACCATGTTCAAAAAGGGAGAGTTTTTTTGCCTTTGCCATCACAACGTGTGATTACCTGACAGAAAATGACAATGAATCCACATCTTTGAATAGATTTGGCCTTTTTAAGGCATGTGGTCCTAAAATTTGGATCAGCTGAAAAACAGCCTGTTTCAGTTTAATCGTTATTTTCAATTAATTGAATGCTCAAAAAATGTTTTGTCTCACTCTCATTTCTTTTTGTTGCATGTTGAAGCTCTACTTGGAACCTTATTAAGATCCAACAATGTAAAATATGATTTTTTGCCATTTTTCAAGTGGTCTTAAACTTTTGTATAGGACTGTATAATACTAGAAAAAAACGAGAGAACTGAAGCTCATTGACGTCCAATTATGAAAAATAGTATAGTTTATTAGTTACAAAATTAATGAATGATAAATACCATTAAAAGGGGGAATAAGGAGCAAGAACACCATCCCAGCAATACAGAATCTGAATATATAAATGTCAAAATGACATAAACAAAAAATTGATAAAAAGTGAGTCCTAGTACAAAAACATCACAGCAAAATTGCTGAAAAGTACAGATACTCAATAGTAGGTAGTATCCTCAGAAAGTACTATATAGTATGACACAGCAAGAAGCTGCTGTGTACACCCACTGAACCGTATCCTGACTATATGTAACAAGCCATGAGTATAAATGGAGATAGCAAGGACTCACCAGAAGTGATGGAGTTACGGCGTACCTTCGTCAGGGGGTATATATAATATAATACTAGCAGAAGGACCCAGCTTTGCACAAGTATATTTCATCTATTTCATTTAATGCTTATGTATGTCATTAAAAGATATCGACAGTATCCACTATAACAATGACATCTACAGTACCCCACCCCTTTAACAGTGACCACCACAGCAGCCTGCCCACTTAAAAGTAACATCTACAGTGCCCTCCCCTTTAACAGTGACCTCCACAGTACCCCGTCTCGTTAATAGTGATTTCCACAATAACCCGCCCTATTAACAGTGACCTCTATAAAGCTGTTTCCTTAAAATGTGACCCCCCACAACACCCCACCCCCTTAATAGTGAACTCTACAGCACACTGCCCATTAAAACTGACCTCCATAGTGGACTGTCCCCTTAACTGTGACCTCCACAGTTCCCTGTCCCTTTAACAGAGACTTCCACAGCACCCGCCCCTTTAACAGTGACCTCTACAGCATCCCGCCCCCTTATCAGTGACCTCCACAGCAGCCTGCCCCTTTAACAGTGACCTCCACAGCATCCTTCCCCCTTAACAGTGACCTCCACAGCAACTCGCCCCTTTAACAGTGACCTCCACAGCGGCCGCCCCTTTATTAGTGACCTCCACAGTACCTCATCTCCTTAACAGTGATTTCCACAACACCCCGTCCCCTTAAACAGTGGCCTCTACAAAAATCTGCCCCTTAACACTCACCTCGATAGCGGACCGTCCTGCTAACTGTTGCCTCCATAGCAGCCTGTCCCTAGGGTGGCCAGAGGTCTGATTTTAGGCAGGACAGTCCGGGTTTCAGACTCCCTGCAGGGCCTGGATGGACACAGGGATGTTCTTTTGAACAGCTCACTCTCAGACAGCAGCACAGTGCTGTCTGTGCGTGAGCTACAGGGAGAAAGTCATCCTCCCTCCCACCCCTGCAGCTGACAGAAGTAGAATTTTAACTTCATTTTTTCAATCCCCGTTGGCTGCGAGTGGGATGGGGCGTGGCTTAGCTGACCTGGGGGCCGGGTTTTTAAGTATGTATTTTGAGTGTGGCCTAAATGGCCACCCTACCTGCCCCTGCACTGTAACCTCCAAAGCACTTTGCTCCCTTAACAGTGTCATCCACAGCGCCCTTCCCCTTTAAAGCTGACCTATAGCAGTGAAGAAAAATAGCTGGGTTGTAATGGAAACCTGGTGTAAATCTGTGTGTATGTGGAGAATGAAGGCCTGTGAGCTTCTATTGGCTGACAAGGGTCATGTTACCAGGATTCTATTGGCTAATGCATTTTTTGGGTATATCTCACGCAGGAATGTCCTTTTGAACAGCTCATTCTCAGACAGCAGCACTGTGCAGTCTGAGCGTGAGCTGCAGGGAGAAAGTCACCCTCCCTCCCAACGCTGCAGAAGTTGATTTTTACCTTCATTTTTTCAATCCCTGTCGGCTGCTAAGTGGGGGGACGTGGTCTAACCAGATCAGGGGTGTGGCTTAACGGGCCTGGGGGGTGGGGTTTTTAAGTCTGTCTTTTGAGGGTGGCCTGAATGCCCACCCTACCTGCCCCCTGAATTGTGACCTCTGCAGCACTCCGCTTCCTTAACAGTGTCATCCACAGCGCCCTGCCCCTTTGAAGCTGTTAAGAAAAATGGCTGTGTTGTTATGGAAACCTGGTGTAAAACTGTGTGTATGTGGAGACTAAGGAACTGCGAGCTTCTATTGGCTGATAAGGGACATGTGACTGGGTGTATGGCAGTTGGCATATAAAGTTGGAATATGAAGAGAAAGACCTGCAGGCTTCTATTGGTTAATGTAGGTCATGTGATGTGCCATATTTGCATTTTTTTGGGAATATCTCAGGAACTGTACGTGCTAGAGAGCTGAGACCCGGCCTAAAACCTTCCGGGACACCTGATTTACCTGTGTGCCAAATTTTGTGATTGTAAATGTGACGGTGCAGATTCCTTTAGCGGACTAACACACACACACACATATACACAGCTTTATATACTAGACTAGATTGCCATGATCCAAAGTGATTACAAATACATATACTGTATTTATAATATGTTAGAATCATGGTCCATATAATATATCATATACAAAAAAAGACTGGTACTTTACTAAAGTGCATATATCCTTTTTATAGTGATTTTAATGGTTTTTTCATGTATGGGGTATTTGTGCAATATTTTTAACTAATAACGATTTAATTATTGGTATTTGCAAAGGTGTTTAATTATTGAGGCTATTCACTGCCTGTCCACCTGGATTTAACTAAGCAAATAGTTATGAGCCTCCTATTGGATAATTACTGCATGGGCGATTATATTTCAGCTGGCAATAAGTTATTTAACCCCAACTGGTGCAATGAGTTGCTTCTCATTTCTTAACTCCTTAGGCTACTTTCACACTAGCGTTCGGGACTCCGCTTGTGAGCTCCGTTTGAAGGCTCTCACAAGCGGCCCCGAACGGATCCGTCCAGTCCTAATGCATTCTGAGTGGAGGCGGATCCGCTCAGAATGCATCAGTTTGGCACCGTTTGTCCTCCGCTCAGCAGGCGGACACCTGAACGCTGCTTGCACGTTCGGGTGTCCGCCTGGCCGTGCGGAGGCAAACGGATCCGTCCAGACTTACAATGTAAGTCAATGGGGACGGATCCGTTTGAAGTTGACACAATATGGCTCAATTTTCAAACGGATCCGTCCCCATTGACTTTCAATGTAAAGTCAAAACGGATCCGTTTGCATTATCATGAAAAAAAAAAAAAAAAAATTCATTATTTTTTTTTTTGTTCATGGTAATGCAAACGGATCTGTTATGAACGGATCTAAGCGTTTGCATTATAGGAGCGGATCCGTCTGTGCAGATACCAGACGGACCAGCTCTGAACGCAAGAGTGAAAGTAGCCTTAAGGACACAGCCTTATTTCACATTAAGGACCAGGCCATTTTTTGAAAATCTGACCAGTGTCAATTTAAGTGGTGATAACTTTAAAACGCTTTGACTTATCCAGGCCATTCTGAGATCGTTTTTTCGTCACATAATGTACTTCATGACACTGGTAAAATTAAGTAAAAAAATAACTTTTTTATTTATAAAAAAATTACCAAATTTAGCAAAAATTTATAAAAAATTGCAAATTTCCAAGTTTCAATTTCCCTACTTCTATAATACATAGTAATACCTACAAAAATAGTTATTACTTTACATTCCCCATATGTCTACTTCATGTTTGGATCATTTTGGGAATGATATTTAATTTTTTGGGGATGTTACAAGGCTTAGAAGTTTAGAAGCAAATCTTGAAAATTTTCAGAAATTTTCAAAAACCCAATTTTTAGGGACCAGTTCCGGTCTGAAGTAACTTTGCGAGGCTTACATAATAGAAACCACCCAAAAAAGACCCCATTCTAGAAACTACACCCCTCAAGGTATTCAAAACTGATTTTACAAACTTTGGTAACTCTTTAGGTGTTCCACAAGAATTAATAGAAAATAGAGATACAAATTAAAAATTTCACTTTTTTGGCAGATTTTCCATTTTAATATTTTTTTTTCAGTTACAAATCAATATTTATGGCCATGATCCTGTAGTTTACAGAAACACCCCATATGTGGATGTAAACTACTGTACAGGCACACGGCAGAGCGCAGAAGGAAATAAATAGCATACGGTTTTTGGAAGGCAGATTTTGCTGGACTGTTTTTTTTTACACCATTTGAAGCCCGCCTGATGCAACCCTAGAGAAGAAACTCCATAAAAGTGACCCCATCTAAGAAACTACACCCCTCAAGGTATTCAAAACTGATTTTACAAACGTCGTTAACCTTTTAGGTGTTCCACAAGAATTAATGGAAAATAGAGATACAATTTCAAAATTTAACTTTTTTAACAGATTTCCCATTTTAATAATTTTTTTCAGTTACAAAGCAAGGGTTAACAGCCAAACCAAACTCAATATTTATGGCCCTGATTCTGTAGTTTACAGAAACACCCCATATGTGGTCGTAAACTACTATACGGGCACACGGCAGGGCGCAGAAGGAAACAAATAGCATATGGTTTTTGGAAGGCAGATTTTGCTGGACTGTTTTTTTTTTACACCATGTCCCATTTGAAGCCCCCCTGATGAAACCCTAGAGTAGAAACTCCATAAAAGTGACCCCCATCTAAGAAACTACACCCCTCAAGGTATTCAAAACTGATTTTACAAACTTTGTTAAACCTTTACAGCCGGTTCAGACCTGAGCGTTTTACAGCACGTTCCTACGGGCTGTAAAACGCTCAACAAGGAGAAACCAATGCCTCCCTATCGGCATGGTTCTCACCTGGGCGTTTTACAGCACGTACGATCGCGCTGTAAAACGCCCGACGCCCCAAGAAGTTCAGGAGCTTCTTTGGGGCGTAGTGTCGCGCGTTCCCGTACATAGACTTCCAAGAACGCGCGACAATGGGCGTTCGCTTCTGTCCGACGCGCGATTGTAAATGCCCGTACAATCACGCGTACTGAGCGTACGTTCAGTACGCTCAGGTCTGAACCCGCCGTTAGGTGTTCCACAAGAATTAATGGAAAATAGAGATACAATTTCAAAATTTCACTTTTTTGGCAGATTTTCCATTTTAATATTTTTTTTACTTTTACAAAGCAAGGGTTAACAGCCAAACAAAACTCAATATTTATGGCCCTGATTCTGTAGTTTACAGAAACACCCCATATGTGATCGTAAACCGCTGTACGGGCACACGGAAGGGCGCAGAAGGAAAGGAATGCCATATGGTTTTTGGAGGGAAGATTTTGCTGGAATAGTTTTTTTGACACCATGTCCCATTTGAAGCCCCCCTGATGCACCCCTAGAGTATAATTTGATAAAAGTCACCCCATCTAAGAAACTACACCCCTCAAGGTATTCAAAACTGATTTTACAAACGTCGTTAACCCTTTAGGTGTTCCACAAGAGTTATTGGCAAATGGAGATGAAATTTCATAATAAAATTTTTTGGGCAAATTTTCCATTTTAATCCATTTTTTCCAGTAACAAAGCAAGGATTAACAGCCAAACAAAACTCAATATTTATGGCCCTGATTCTGAAGTTTACAGAAACACCCCATATGTGGTCGTAAACTGCTGTACGTGCACACGGCAGGGCGCAGAAGTAAAGGAATGCCATACGGTTTTTGGAAGGCAGATTTTGCTGGACTGGATTGATGCACCCCTAGAGTAGAAACTCCAAAAAAGTGACCCCATTTTAGAAACTACGGGATAGGTTGGAAGTTTTGTTGGTACTAGTTTAGGGTACATATTATTTTTGGTTGCTCTATATTACACTTTTTGTGAGGCAAGATAACAAGAAATAGCTATTTTGGCACCGTTTTAATTTTTTTGTTATTTACAACATTCATCTGACAGGTTAGATCATATGGTATTTCTATAGACCAGGTTGTCACGGACGCGGCGATACCTAATATGTATACTTTTTTTATTTATGTAAGTTTTACACAATGATTTCATTTTTGAAGCCAAAAAAATCATGTTTTAGTGTTTCCATAGTCTGAGAGCCATCATTTTTTCAGTTTTTGGGCGATTACCTTGGGTAGGGTAGGATTTTTGCGGGATGAGATGACGGTTTTATTGGCACTATTTTGGGGTAGGTGTGACTTTTTAATCGCTTGCTATTGCACTTTTTGTGATGTAAGGTGACAAAAAATTGTTCATTTAGCACAGTTTTTATTTAAAAATTTTTACGGTGTTCATCTGAGAGGTTAGGTCATGTGATATTTTTATAGAGCCGGTTGATATGGACGCGGCGATACCTAATATGTATACTTTTTTTTATTTATGTAAGTTTTACACAATAATATCATTTTTGAAACAAAAAAAAATCATGTTTTAGTGTTTCCATATTCTGAGAGCCATAGTTTTTTCAGTTTTAGGGCGATTATCTTAGGTAGGGTCTCATTTTTTGCGGGATGAGATGACGGTTTGATTGGCACTACTTTGGTGTGCATATGACTTTTTAATCGCTTGCTATTAGACTTTTTGTGATGTAAGGTGACAAAAAATGGTTTATTTAGCACAGTTTTTATTTTCAATTTTTTACGGTGTTCATCTGAGGGGTTAAGTCATGTGATATTTTTATAGAGACGGTCTATACGAACGCGTCGATACCAAATATGTATACTTTTTTATTTATGTAAGTTTTACACAATAACAGCTTTTTTAAAACCAAAAAAATGATGTTTTAGTGTCTCCATATTCTGAGCCATAGTTTTTTTATTTTTGGGCGATTGTCTCAGGTAGAGGCTCATTTTTTGCGGGATGAGGTGACGGTTAGATTGGTACTATTTTGGTGGGCAAACACCTTTTTGATCGCTTGCTGTTGTACTTTTTGTGATGTAAGGTGAAAAAAAAATTGTTTATTTAGCACAGTTTTTATTTTTTATTTTTTATGGTGTTCATCTTAGGGGTTAGGTCATGTGATATGTTTATAGAGCCAGTCGATATGGACGCGGCGATACCTAATATGTATTCTTTTTTTATTTCCTTCTGTTTTTTTACCAATTTTTTTTTAACTTTATTTGGGGGAAATGACTTTCTTTTTTCAACTTTTTTTTCACTTAATTTTTTGTCCCACTTTGGTTCTTGAACTTTTGAGGGTATATTCCTTTACAATCCATTCCAATACTTCTGTATTGGAATGCATTGGCTGTATGAGTAATACTGTGTGTATTACTCATACAGCTTCCGGGTCCTCTGAGATCCAGGGGGCTGGATCTCACAGGCTCGTCACCGGAAGGCAGCGCGATGCCTTCCTTAAACATCGCGCTTCCTTCCATGCAATCGGGTCCCCCCTACAGCCGCATGGGGACCCGATGGCACCGCCCGCCGCAATAGGTAATAGCCGCAAACCGCAGGTCTGAATTGACCTGCGGTTTTTGCTTCGATCGCCGACATGGGGGGGTCACGGGACCCCACCGGGCATTTAGCCGAGATGCCTGCTCAATGAACATATGGAGATATTCGCGCCCGCCATATTCTTTTACATTGTGAAGAACTTTGACCCATGACACATCCATCAGGTG
The DNA here is from genome assembly GCF_905171765.1 of Bufo bufo. Taxonomy (NCBI): domain Eukaryota; kingdom Metazoa; phylum Chordata; class Amphibia; order Anura; family Bufonidae; genus Bufo; species Bufo bufo. The sequence goes on along the minus strand of NC_053390.1, from coordinate 695,653,127 downwards.
GTATAGGACAGCCAATTGAGACGTTTCAGCACATGGACATACCCCCTACCTTATAAATAAACCTGATCTGGCCACCATTTTACATTCAGTGTTTTGCCAATGTAGGGAGAGGTTGCTGTGTGGAGCAGGGACAGGCTTTTAGGGACATCAAATTCTAGCTAATAGGGACACAAAAGTCCATTTAAGGACTGGTTTAGGTGTGCTATCGATAGGTGTGATACACAGAGGGGTGCGATATACTTATAATATACTTTTATAATGAGTCAAAAACACATAGATCTATATAGTGATCACCTGGACGTCAGGGGCCTAGGGGCTAGGGGCTTACTAGGGCCATTTTTATATAGGGTAAGGTTCCGGACGGGGTCACTATTATCAGAGTGGGTGGTCTTTGGTTAGGCTATCAGGGCCAGAATAGCAGCCCCCTGTAGGGCAATATCAGGGACAGATCTTTGCCCACCCTGTCCTTCAATACCACATCATCATCTTGCCCAGGGATAGATGTTTTTTGCTTTCCCTCCGGGAATGTGCACTAGAACCCCCCGGATTATGGTAGGACATATGGTTTCTGATTTGGTGATGCCTAGCACCTGATTTAGTGCCGCCGAGCACTTGTTATTGCCTACCACATCTATGCTTTTTGCTTAACTTTAATAATTTAATTTATTTTTATTTTGAGGGATATCTTTTCCATTCCCACGTCCGCAAAATGGGTCCGCATCCATTCCGCAATTTTGCGGAACGGGTGCAGACCTATTCATTTTTAATGGGGCTGGAATGTGCTGTCCCCATCCGCATTTGTGGATCCGCATCCACATTTGCGGATCCGCATTTCCGCATCCGTGCTTCCGTTTCTGCCAAAAAATAGAACATGTCCTATTCTTTTTCCGCAATTGCAGACAAGATTAGGCATTTTCTATCATAGTGCCGGCGATGTGCGATGCGCAAATTGCGGAATGCACATTGCCGATGTCCGTATTTTGCGGATCCGCAAAACACTTACGGACGTGTGAATGGACCCTCATAGTAACATTATTAAAGGTTATGTTTTATCTTTATGTATATTCTAATGGATTGCCTTCCTTGTATAATATTATAATATACTTTCTATGTTAGAAAGTATATTATAGTGCATTTGTATTGTGTGGCAGTTGTGTGCGGTTCTGCTGCGATACTGCAGGTATATAGAGGAACAAGCGTTATTAGAGCAAATAATTTCTACTGGTGTTATTTAATTTTGAGGTCTATGGATCTGTGTTAATTTTTGGGTTTGTCAGGAGGTCTGTATTAAATTTTGGGTCTAGTCTGGAAGTCTGTATTCATTTTGAGGACTGGTCTGGAGGCTTGTATGAATTTTGTGGACTATATAAACTTTGGGGTCTTATCTGGGGTTTGTATTAAGAATGGTTGCCCAGTCATGTATAATTTAAGACTGGTTATCACTAGAGATGGCCTTGTGGTTTGCCCGGTGGTCGTTTCTCTATGAACTTTGCTCGTTCGTGATTCGCTGGACATGTGAACATATGTCGATATTCGCACTCGCCATATTTTTTTGCATAGCGCCGAACTTTGACCCATGACACATCCATCAGGTGGGACAGGATGCCAATTGAGATGTTTCAGCACATGGACACACCCACACCTATAACAGGACCCGACCTGGCAGCAATTTTACATTATGTGTTTTGCCAGTGTAGGGAGAGCTTGCATTTTGGAGCAGGGACAGTTAGGGACACCAAACGCTAGCTAAAAGGGCCACAAAAGACCTTTTAAGGACTGGTATAGGTGTGCTATCGATAGGTGTGATATAGAGGGGTGTGATATACTTATAATATACTTTCTAACAAATAAATTATATTATAGTGTATTTGCATTGTGCAGCAGTTGTGTGCGGTTCTGCTGCGATACCGCAGCTAGATAGAGGGACAAACGCTACTGGAGTAACTAATTGCAACGGGTGTGATATACTTGTTGCCCCCAAAAAAACTGCTTGAGGGCTGCGATATTCCTTCTTCCACAAAATCCTGATTGAGGGGGGCTATAAACCAGTTTCCGCCAAATGCTGATTGAGGGGTGCTATATACCTGTTTCCACCAAATACTGATTGAGGGGTGCCATATACCTTCTTCCAGAAAATACTGATTGAGGGGTGCTATTGCTATATACCTTCTTCCACCAAATACTGATTGGAAGCTACACCTTTATACCAGTTTCTGTCAAATACTGATTGAGGGGTGCTATAAACCTTCTTCCACCAAATACTGATTGAGGGCTGAGATACACCTACTTCCACAAAATACTGATTGATGGGTGCCATATACCTGTTTCCGCCAAATACTGATTGAGGGGTGCCACATTCCTTCTTCCACAAAATCCTGATTGAGGGGTGCTATATACCTGTTTCCGCCAAATACTGATTGAGGGGTGCTATATACCAGTTTATGTAAAAAAACTGATTGAGGGGTGCTATATAACTTCTACCACAAAATACTAATTGAGGGGTGCCATTGCTATATACCTTCTTCCACCAAATACTGATTGAGGGCTGCGATACACCTGCTTCCAGAAAATACTGATTGAGGGGTGCCATATACCTGTTTCTGCCAAATACTGATTGAGCAGTGTTATATACCTTCTTCCACCAAATACTGATTGAGGGCTGCGATACACCAGCTTCCACAAAATACCGATTGAGGGGTGCCATATACCTGTTTCCGCCAAATACTGATTAAGGGGTGCTATATACCTGTTTCTGCCAAACACTGATTGAGGGGTGCCATATACCTTTTTCCACAAAATCCTGATGGAGGGGGGCTATATACCTGTTTCTGCCAAATACTGACTGAGGGGTGCTATATACCTTCTTCCACAAAATACTGATTGAGGGGTGCTATTGCTATATATCTTTTTCCACCAAATACTGATTGAGGGCGGCAATACACCTGTTTCCACAAAATACTGATTGAGGGGTGCCATATACCTGTTTCCGCCAAATACTGATTAAAGGATGCTATATACCTGTTTCTGCCAAATACTGATTGAGGGATGCTATATTCCTGTTTCCGCCAAATACTGATTGAGGGGTGCCATAAACCTTTTTCCACAAAATACTGATTGAGGGGTGCCATATACCTGTTTCCGACAAATACTGATTGAGGGGTGCTATAATACCTGTTTCCGCAAATACTGATTGAGGGGTGCCATATACCTTCTTCCACAAATACTGCTCTTCTAAACGTACTTAAGCATAGGGTCATTTAGAAAATGACAGGCAGAGGAAGAGGCAGACTGGTAGGTGCACCAGGCCGGAGCTTAAGTGGGAAGTTGGAGAAGGCGCAGGCGCGATCAATAACTTCAAAGGGTGCACCAGAGTTGTTTGAGTGGCTCACTCAGCCTTCCGCTTCTGCACCCTCGTCATCATCTGTATCTGCACCCTCCTCACTCTCTGCTGTGTGCACTGCCAAAGACACCACCACCACCACTAACACCATAGCGCCTCCACTCGAGTCAGAGGAATTATTGTGTCATTCATTCCCAGACCTTACCAATACACAGCCGTTCATGGCATCGGATGAGGAAGAAGAGGTAGCAACGGCCGCCACCCAGCAGTCTGATGACAGTACCCAGATCAGCCCAAGGAGAGTGGTCCCTGCTGTTGCTGCCTACTCCGAGATCTCTAATGTTAGTAGTTGTGAAAGTGACGATGATGAAGTGTCGATGGTCGTCACTTGGGTGCCCACAAGAGAGGAAGAGGAGTGGGGGTTCAGAGGGAGAGACGGAGCAGCAGATAGGGAGGAGAAGGAGTAGAAGCAGGCAGAACTCAAAGTGCACAGGAGGCAAAAAGAAGAGTGCAAATGTATCTGGAGCGAGCCATCCACCATGCACGGTCACATCTTGCACTCCCAGGATGCCGGCACATGACTCCGCAGTGTGGGCTTTTTTAACGTGCCAGCTGCTGATAATAGTGTTGCCATCTGCAGCCTGTGCTGTCAACGCATAAGTCGCAGTAAGCCCAACACTCACCTAGGGACGACCAACTTAAGAAGGCACCTGGCCTCCCATCACCGAGCCCAGTGGGAGCAACGCCGTCAGAACCCACAAAGCCACACTTCTGCCTCTTCTCCTTCTACCTCCCATTTGTCCTCCACTCCACCGTGCCGTTGTCGCGTTCATCTGGCACAAGGCAAGCTTCCATGGCATGTAGCCGTGGCACCCTTGTGGATTTGGTGTTACTGCCACGGATTGCATGCAGGCCTGCCTCTTCTTCTCCTCCTTCTACTCCATCCCCCGTCTCCTCCTCGGCTAACTCCTCCTTTTCCGCTGCCACCGCCTCTTCCGCTGAACCCCCCAGGCTCCCCAGAACCTATTCGACGTGCCAGGTGAGACGTTGCCATGCTGTACTGCGGCTGTTGTGCCTGGGAGCCAAGAGCCACACCGTTCCTGCACTGCTTTCAGCTCTGCGGTCACAGGCCGATCAGTGGTTAGCCCCGCTCAATTTGACAGCTGGTAAAGTGGTGTGCGACAACGGTGTCAATCTGCTGAGCGCGCTGAAACAGGGCAAAATGACACACGTGCCATGCATGGCACACATCATAAACTTAGTTGTGCAGTGATTCGTGGCCAAATATCCCGGGGTCCAGGACGTCTTGCTTCATTTTAGAAGATCTTACATGGCCATGGCTCGCCTTGCTGACGTTCAGCAGTGACACCACTTGCCATCAGACGTCTGATTTGTGACTGCCCGACATGCTGGAACTGCACCTTGTATATGCTTGATAGGTTACTCCAGCAGAAACGTGCCATTAACGAAAACCTATATGAACTCTGCGGCATGAGCTTGTTTTTTTTCCACCGCGCCATTGTCTGCTTATGCGTGACGCATGAAGACTTCTGCGCCCATTTGATGAGATCACCAAACTGGTCAGTCGCAGCCAGGGCATCATTCCTTACACCTTCTATTTGGAGCATGCATTGTGTCGTGTCATTGATCAAGCCGTCGAGGAGCAGGAGCTGGAAAATGAGGAAGTCGCAATGCTGAATGAATTCCCAGGGGGGTCAACTTCATCTGAGACAAGTAAGCAGGAGTCTGAAGAAGAGTCAGAGGAGGATGGTGGCTGGGGGGAGGAGGAGATGTAGGAGCAAAAAAGAGTAGGCTTTAAACTTTTCGAGGATCCCTGGTGTTGTCTGAGGCTGGGGGAGGAGATTGAGGATGACATTCTCCTGGGTAATGAGCAGGGCACTCCACCACTTCCAATTTAGTGCAAATGGAGCCTTCATGCTCCAGTGTTGAAGAGGGACCCCCGTATAAAAAGCATAAAGGTCAAGGACCTGTACTGGGTGGCAACGTACTTAGACCCCCGTACAAACACAAACTGGCGGACATGTTATCAGCATCACAGAGGGCTATCAGAATGCAGCATTTCCAGGCCTTGCTGCGAGAGATGCTGCATTCTGCTGTTGTAGGCACTGGCAGAGGAATTTCCACCCACAGCGAAACAGGTGTGGGTACCAATCCTACCACGCCTACAAAAAGAGGGCGATTTGAAGATGTGTTGGTCACTTCAGATATGAGATCATTCTTGCAGCCAACCCATCGACAGCCACACTCCGGATCTAGCCTCAGGGAATGCCTAGACCGACAGGTATCCGACTACATCGGGTTAACGGCCTATGTGGACGTTCTGAGAAGCGAGGTATCCCTTGACTACTGAGTGTGCAGGCTTGACCTGTGGTCAGAGCTGGCACAATTTGCTATGGAACTCTTGGCTTGCCCCTCATCGAGTTTCCTGTCCGAAAGGACGTTCAGCGCAGCAGGGGGGGATCGTGAACAATAAACTCACTAGTCTAGCTCACGACAATGTGGACTACCTCACATTTTTAAAAATTAATGAGGCATAGATCTCAGAGGAATTCAACACCTGTGATGACCACGTTCAATTGAATTTCCTCATGCCAGCCCACACATATCCACCACCACCCAGAACAAAGAATAGTCCTTGCCTTATGTATATACAGCCGCATAAAAGGCCTTTTATGCCAGGTGAATTTTTGTGACCTAGATACTGGCCGACAGTTACATATTTATCCTGTGACCGCCTAATGTACCTCCAGCCACAGAATCCCAAGTTCTTTGCTGTCACGTGAATGCCTATTGGCTAATTTTTGAGGCCTATACTGGCCGACAGTTACATTTTTATCCTGTGACCGCCTAATGTACCTCCAGCCACAGAATCTAAAGTTCTTTGCTGTCAGGTGAATGCCTTTTGCCTAATTTTTGGGGCCTGTACTGGCCGACAGTTACATATTTATCCTGTGACCGCCTAATGTACCTCCAGCTACAGAATCCAAAGTTCTTTGCTGTCAGGTGAATGCCTATTGCCTAATTTTTGGGGCCTGTACTGGCCGACAGTTACATATTTATCCTGTGACCACCTAATGTACCTCCAGCCACAGAATCCAAAGTTTGTTGCTGTCAGGTGAATTCCTATTGCCTAATTTTTGGGGCCTGTACTGGCCGACAGTTACATATTTATCCTGTGACCGCCTAATGTACCTCCAGCCACATAATCCAAAGTTCTTTGATGTCAGGTGAATGCTTATTGCCTAATTTTCTGGGCCTGTACTGGCCGACAGTTACATGTTTATCCTGTGACCGCCTAATGTACCTCCAGCCACAGAATCCAAAGTTCTTTGCTGTCAAATGAATGCCTTGACAGCACAGAACTTAGGATTCTGTGGATGGAGGTACATTAAGTGGTCACAAGATAAATATGTAACTGTCGGCCAGTACAGGCCCCAAAAAATAGCCAATAGGCAATCACCTGACAGCAAAGATCTTTGGATTCTGTGGCTGGAGGTACATTAGGCGGTCACAGGATAAATATTTAACTGTCGGCCAGTATAGGCCCCAAAAATTAGACTATATGCATTCACCTGACAGCAAAGAACTTTGGAATCTGTGGCTGGAGGTGTATTAGGCGGTCACAGGATAAATATGTAACTGTCAGCAAGTACAGGCCCCAAAAATTAGGCAATAGGCATTCACCTGACAGCAAAGAACTTTGGACTCTGTGGCTGGAGGTACATTAGGCGGTCACAAGATAAATATGTAACTGGCGGCCAGTATATGCCCCAAAACTTTTTTAAAAATTCAGCAAACCTAAACCGAAGCAAATCTCGAGTGGCTCGCTCATCTCTATTACAGATGTCTTAAATTGTGTTAAGTTAAACAATTTGTCATCATAACAGTTCAATACAATCCTACACCATCCATAAAAAATTAGTACATCAAATGTACATGTTTTGTTTAAAATGTTGTTCTATTATGTATGCAACAACCTAGCATCCTTCTTTCAAGTTCCCTGTCTGAATGTTAGGACACCCCTTTAGTGAAGGACATGTGTTTGTGTTATGTAGTGTTTGTCTTGTGTTACTGTATCTTAGGATTTCTGTTTTAGATATTAAGATAACTGTACTGTATATTACACTCTTCATTATTTATAAAAATAAAATAAAAAAACAGAAATACTGCATTTTGACTTCTCAAGCTTTCCTGGCTGTCTACAAAGTCTTTGTTTGAAACACATTTAAAATTGTAGCAGACTGTTATGTCTATATTTTTGATCAATATTCAAAATATTCACTTTCTAGCACACATTATGAAATTGTACCTTATTACTGAATCAAATATACAGCATAATTTTAAATTGGTTTATTTTATTACAAAATCAACTCAAATTTTCAGCACAGCACAGATGTAAGCGCCCAGATGTTAAATGGCTCAAGCATTTATTGGGACAGAATAACATAATAATATTTAACATGCTATACCAGTAAATGTCATTTATGGTCACTGCTAATTTTTGTTTAACTTTACATAATAATGGATTGGCAATTATTCTCTCCCCTTTGTATACCCATTAAAAAAAGAACGGTACAATATCTTTCAAATTGTTTTCCATATACAGCTGTGCATTGACAGAAATTTTAAAAAAATTTGATTTGGATGCTTTGCAGAAATTTCTCAAAAATTTGATTCGTCCTGAATTAATTTGTCAGGAATAGTGTTGATCGAGCACCGTAGTGCTCGGGTACTCGGGCCGAGCATAACAGTTCAACCGAGCACCCGAGTATAATGGAAGTCAATGGGAGAACCCGAGCATTAAACCAGGTACCCCCTGCTATGAAGAGGGGTGGGTGCCTGGTTCATAAGAAAATGTCAGAAATTGTTGGTAACACCACCGAAATGGTTCTGTAACAGCATGGGGAAGATGTATGGATGCATCTTGCACTAGCTGGTCGCTGCTGGGAACTATGTTGTCTGAATAGTACGCCACCTTTACATAATGACAATAATATGCACAAAACCAAGGGAAAAAAATAGATTTTAGAGGAAAAAGAATAGAAAAATTCTTTCCTGAATATTTACTTGTATATAAAGTGCAAGTGCTGCCAAAAATGACAAGGAAGAGGCACTCTGATACACCTTTAGTTACACATAAAGGAGGGCATCATACACACCCTTTAAAAATTATGATTGATGGCCTGCTGGTGACCCTCAAAAACATTAGGAGCAAGGGCCTGCTGATCTGACCATCTAAAACATTATGAGTGGTGGCCTGCTGCCGCTTTGGTGACTCTAGTTAACCTGGGGCACGTCCCCGTGACGGCGATGATCCATTCGGCAGTCTGGCTTATCAACTTTCGATGTAATTATCAGCTTAAAACCATTGTAAACTACGGGTAACGGGGAATCAGTGTTTGATTCCGGAGAGGGAGCCTGAGAAACAGCTACCACATCCAAGGCAGGCAAGCGGGTGGCACGCAAATCACACACTCCCGACTCGTTCAGGTAGTGACGATAAATAACAATACAGGACTCTTAAGATGCCCTGTAATTGGAATGAGTAATAAAAAACAGGGAATGTCACTGCGGTATTTTGGATGAGGAAACTTTAAACAGAAGAGGCCCTGCTGCTAATTTGTTGACTCTAGATAACTTCTGCCTAATCGCACGTCCCCGTGATGTCCATGATCCATTTGGATGTCTTCCCTATCAACTTTCGATGTAACAGTCAGCTCAAAACCATTGAAACTCCGGTTAACGGGGAATCAGTGTTTGATTCCGGAGAGGGAGCCTGAGAAATGGCCATGGCTACCACATCCAAGCAAGGCATCATGTGCGCAAATTATCTATTAGGTATAATTAGCAGAGGGCCTGCAGGTTAGCCGACCCTTTAAAAGATTTGAGTTGCGAGCCTGCTGGCGAGCTGTGGTGGAACCGACAAACCCAACTTGATTTTGATGGCTGCATTAATCTGCAGGTGACCGTCATACAGCTCTACGGATTTGTTTCCATCTGCATCTTTCTCAACAATCTGTGGCCTCAGTCTTTTATCCAGACTCTGTCATTGTGCGACTATGTGGTCTCCTCATGCTGCCATCTCCACACCATGTCAGCTTGCCACTCATTTTTATCACCATTCTGCTGCTGATGCTGTTTAAAAGGCCATAAACTGATCACCAGGCCCACAATCTAATTAAGGTTTTATGCACCAAACCAAAGAAAAAAAATCGATTTTATAGGAAAAATGTATTGAAAACATTCTTTCCTGTATATTTACTTGTATATAAAGTCCTGCCAAAAATTACAAGGAAGAGGCACTCCTTTACAACCTGTATATCACATAAAGGAGGGCCTCATTCACATTGAGTTCAGGGCCTGCAGGTGAGCTGACCCTGTAAAAGATTTGAGTTGCGGGCCTGCAGGTGAGCTGACCCTGTAAAAGATTTGAGTTGCGGGCCTGCAGGTGAGCTGACCCTGTAAAAGATTTGATTTGCAGGCCTGCAGGTGAGCTGACCCTGTAAAAGATTTGAGTTGCGGGCCTGCAGGTGAGCGGACCCTCTAAAAAAGTGAGGGCCTGCTGGTGAGTGGACCCTGTAAAAAAATTTGATGTGAGGGCCTGCTGGTGAGCGGACCCTCTAAAAAATTATATGTGAGGGCATGCTGGTGAGCATAACCTCTAAAAAATTATATATGAAGGCCATATATGCGAGGGGAATATATATATATATATATATATATATAATGATATGTGACGAATAAGAAATGCATGTTGATATGACGGAAGAGGAGGAGGAGGATGAGAAAAAGAAGATTAAACCATATACCCTTGTTTGTCGTATAAGGGGTGCATGGCAATACAATCTATTAACTACATTAAAAACAACACATGTAAAGTGCCTTTATGTTCATCAGCATTCCTCTGGTGGAGTCGAGAAGTCATGGTCAATCTAGGCCTTGTTCATTTGTATATGAGTCAATCTGTCAGCATTTTCAGTTGACAGGCGGATACGCCTATCTGTTATAATCCCACCAGCAGCACTAAATATAAGCTCAGACAAAACACTGGCGGCAGGAGAGGCCAGCACCTCCAAAACGTAGAACGCCAGTTTGTGCCACATGTCCAGCTTGGACACCTAGTAGTTGTAAGGCACTGAGGGATCATTGAGGACGCTGACACGGTTTGCTATGTACTCCTTCACCATCTTCCCAAAATTTTCTCTCCTTGTGGCAGTAGGCTGCACATCAGGGTGAGGGTGCTGGAGGGTTGTCATGAAACTGTCACAGGCTTTGGAGAGTGTTGCCCTGCCTTTGTTGGAACTGCTGTGTGTTCCCCTTGTCTCCCCTCCTCGGTTGGCCAAGGAAGTACGGACTCTGCCGCCAGCGTTGTCAGATGGAAAATTTTGGAGCAATTTTTCAACAAGGATCTTCTGGTATTGCACCATTTTGCTCGTCTGCTCCACCAGAGGAATGAGAGATGAGAAGTTCTCTTTGTAGCGGGGGTCGAGAAGGGTGAACAACCAGTATTCCCTGTTGTTTAAAATGCATAAAATGTGTAAGTCGCAAGAAAGGCAGCTAACATGAAGTCAGTCATGTGTGCCGTAGTATCAACAGGCAAAACTTCGCTGTCATCATCAGGAGGATCACTCCCAATCTCTGCATCCTCTTCCTCCTCTTCTGCCCACCCAGGCAGAACAGATGGAATTAAACTTCCATGGGTACTATTCTCTGTAGCTTAGTCAACCTTCTCCTGCTCCTTCTCCTTTTCAGCCTCCAATTCGCGCTGAGAAGACGAACTGAGGGTGGTCTGGCTATCATTAACCTGTGTAATGTCTTCCCCCATTTCCACCTGTTCCAAATGCAAAGCATAGTCCTTAATTGTGAGCAGCGAGCGTTTGAGAAGACACAGAAGTGGGATGGTGATACTGATAAAAGCATTATTGCTGCTCACCATCTGTATTGATTCCTGTATTGAATCCATGCCCACTCCTCGCTTGTGAATAGCTGGAGCTGACTGGAAAGGCGACTACCATGTTGCAGCTGGTATTCCACAACTGCCCTCTGCTGCTCACAAAGCCTGGCCAACATGTGGAACATGGAGTTCCAGCATGTGCTCACGTCGCACAACAGCCGGTGAGCTGGCAATTTCAAGCGCAGCTGCAGAATTGACAGACCGGCTGAAGCTGTTGGTGACTTGCGGAAATGCGCACACACGCGGTGCACCTTCACCAGTAACTCAGGCAAATTGGGGTATGTTTTTAGAAACCGCTGAACCACAAGGTTGAGTACGTGGGCAAGGCATGGGTTGTGTCTAAGGTTGCCCAGCTCCAAAGCCACCACCAAGTTACGGCCATTATCAGACACAACCATGCCTGGTTCTAGGTTGAGTGGCGAGAGCCACAGCTCAGTCTGGTCTCTTATCCCTTGCCACAGCTTTGCGGCGGTGTTTGTCACCTAGGCAGATCAGCTTCAGCACAGCCTGTTGCCGCTTCCCCACTGCAGTGCTACACTGCTTCCAGCTACCGATTGATGACTGACTGGTGCTGCACGCGGATAATTCAGAGGTGGAAGTGGAGGAGGAGGCGGAGGATGAGAAGTAAGTGGGGGTTGTAGCCACTAACGTAGGTGGTGGCGAAAACCCTGATGGAATTGGAACCCGCAATCCTCGTCGGTAGCACCTGTGCCATCCCATGGTACGAGTCGCTCCCGGCCTCCAGAACATTCACCCAGTGTGCCGTCAGAAAAATGTCCATGTGTCCATGGTTAAGTGGACCTTCCCAGTAACTGCATTGATCAGGGCATTTGTGATGTTAAGGGACACATGTTGGTGTAAGGCTGGGGACTGCGTAACAAGGGACAGCCGCCGACATCAGGCCTCAGTGTCCACTAGCCTAAATGGCAACATTTTCAGGGCCAGTAATTTGGAAAGCTACGCATTTAGTGCTATGGCCTGTGGATGGGTGGCTGGGTATTTGCGCTTGCCTGGGGTAATGATATTTGGATGTTGTGCTGGGACAGGAAAAAGGATGTGGTCGCTGATGGTGCTTGCGAGTGTCCAGGTGCAGGGCGGGAGGCATTCAGACCTGCATCTTGGACAGGCGATTGGCCAGCACGTAACACACGGGAAGAGGTGTCAGCTCACCTGCTTTGGTGTGACCCGCAGACACAGATTGTGGACCCAGGCATTCATCCCACCTATTAGGGTGCTTTGATGCCATGTGGCGGATCATGCTGGTGGTGGTGAGGTTGCTAGTGGCACAAGTTGCAAACTACTATTCTTTTGTCGTCTGCACTTTCCTCAAAAAAGCGCCATACTGCCGAACGCCTACCCCTTGGCAAGGGAGATTTCCGCAAGGGGTGCTCCGTGGACCAGTTACGGGCCTGTTCGGTGGTTCCCGCCTTCTAGCTTTTGCCACCCCTCTGCCTCTTCCAGCCTGTTGCATTGGTGCAGATCCCTGACCCTCTGTACTGTTCTCCTCGCTCGGCTACTTTCCGAGGTTGGGTCAGTGACCTCGTCGTCCAGCACCTCTTCTTCCACTTCCTCACTCTGATAACCCTCCTGATCTGTTGACCTAACCACAACCTCAGTGATTGACAACTGTGTGTCATACTCTTCCTCAACCTCTTGAGACAGTAATTGCGGTTGAATCATTGGCAACTGTGTCTCATCATCATCCACCTCATTAAACGCTAATTGCCGTTCCCCAGCATCAAATTCTTGTGACTCTGGATGCTCAAGAGGTTGGGAATCAGGGCACAAGATCTTAGGTCCCTCTTCAAACGTGCTTGGCGAGAGGGCCAAATCAATTAATGGCGATGAAAAGAGGTTCTCGGAATATCCGAGTGTGGGATCACTTGTTTGGCCAGATTGTAAATGGTGGGAGGGAGGAGGATCAGGGTGAGGATTGTGTGGACCAGACTCCTGGCTACTGAGACTGGACTTGGTGGAAAACCGGGTGGTGCTTAACCGACTGGAAGCACTATCTGCTGCAATCCAACCGACCACCTACTCGGACTAGGCTGACTTCAAGAGTGGTATCCTGCGCCGCCCTGCAAACTGGGACATGAAGCTAGGTATCTTGGATGATACACCATCAGCATCACAGCTACTTCCCCTCCCTTAATGCTCGCCTTCTTCAGATTAAATGTTATATGCACGTTTGACACACATGATGTGGCATGGATGTCACAGTTCACAGCAAGCACAGTATATGGAAAAAGTACGTAAAAGTACGAAAAAAGGAAAATAGATTTCACTTATATTTTTACTATCTCTTGTCCTGACACACACACACACACACACTATTGCAGCGCAGATGTGACAATTCACTGCAGAAACCGTTTATAGGAAAAGTGTGGATAAATTATGGAAAAAATATATTTGTTGTCACTAATATTTTTCCCAATATCTGGGCCTGACACACAGACGCTATTGCAGCGCAGATTATTAAATAAATATGTACTCTGCACACCTTGGATCCAGTGTGGGTGCCTGTGAGAGTGGTTTAGACAATATAGAGTTAATCCACGGCACTCCAAAAGATTTGTGCAAAATACATTTTCACATTTAATTCTTTTTTTGCAGATTATCATTTGTATACATCCAGAGTAATTCATTTATACATCATAAGTATTAAGCCATATCAGACAAAAATTCCCGGATGTTTCGGTCATTACGACCTTCTTCAGCGGGGTCTTATGGCAGAGTAGAGAGGCAGGCGCTGGATGTCTGCCTCTCTACTCTGCCATAAGACCCCGCTGAAGAAGGTCGTAATGACCGAAACGTCCGGGAATTTTTGTCTGATATGCCTTAATACTTATGATGTATAAATGAACTACTCTGGATGTATACAAATGATAATCTGCAAAAAAAGAATAAAATGTGAAAATTTATTTTGCACAAATCTTTTGGAGTGCCGTGGATTAACTGTATATTGCAGCGCAGATGTGACAATAGGAAAATTATGGATAAATTATGGAAAAAATATATTTGTTGTCACCAATATTTTTCCCAATATCTGGGCCTGACACACAGACGCTATTGCAGCACAAATGTGCCAATTCACTGCAGGGACCGTTTGTAGGAAAATTATGGATAAATTATGGAAAAAATATAGTTGTTGTCACCAATATTTTCCCCAATATCTGTGCATGACACACAGACGCTATTGCAGCACAGATGTGACAATTCCCTGCAGGGACTGTTTATAGGAAAAATGTGGATAAATTATGGAAAAAATATAATTGTTTTTAATAATATTGTTTTCAGAAGGTATTGCTGAACAGATGTTACAAGTCACTGCAGACACCCTCTATAGCAAAAGTATTGCAAAGTATGGGAAAAAAAAATCAAAGACTAGTTTGCAAGATTAAAGACTAGTTTGCAAGATTAAATTGCTGCCACCACACACAATAGTCCTTAAAAGGACTTTTGGGTCTTTGAAACATTTTAAAATTTAATAAATTGCGATCACAAACTCCCTACACTATCTGTCCCTTCCTAAGCGCAGCTTTCCCTGACTCGCAATGAGCCGAACCTGCGTCATCGGGTGCTATATAGCACCCGATGACGCGTTCCGGTCAGCCAATCACTGTAATGCCAGTTGCCAACATGGCTACTGGCATTACAGTGATGGCAGTACTTACCTGCATGTTTATTGGCTGCTTAGCAGCCGCAAAACTTGAAGGGAGGAGACTCAAGCATGGAGCTCGAGCACATGCGGTACTCGGCCGAGTACCGCCATGTGCCCAGCATAGCGATGCTCGAGCCGAACAGGTATTCGGCCGAGCATGCTCGCTCAACACTAGTCAGGAAGTGTGTTAAATCAGCTCTATCCCAGCCTGCAGGGAAAGTGTATCTCGGTGTATATCACTGTGAATTGCAGTAACATGCATACCTAGTCCTTTCTGGTAGTGAAACAGTTACTTTGCGTCAGTATGACAGGGGGGTCATATACAGTATATGGACATGCGCATCGCTGTGCCAACCACCAACAGTCCGAAGCAAAACCAAAAGAATGCATACAGCAGCCTTTAGTAAAGGGGAAAAAAAACACTCCTAATGACTCTTTAGTGGAACAAAACAAGGAGGCAGTGCCAACAAAGTAGTGGAGAAAAAAAAAAAAAAAAAGTTATTTTGTGCATATACATGCATTTGAATTACTTCTGTTAGCTGGAGAATGACTGTGCGTCAACATTAGGCTCAGTTCACACTTCACTTATTTGGTCAGTTACAGGTCAAAAACACAGAAAAAGTGCAGATCTTTTTCTGGGTCACCATTAGTGATGGACGAACATCGGCTGGGACGGTTCGCAAGTTCGCGGCAGGCACCATTCACTTTAATGGCAGGCGAACCTGAAAAACCTTCAGCTCATAGTTGCAGCCACCAAATACTTAGTAGAATTGCACAAATAGTCCCACAACATGGACACTGACATACTAGAGGGGTATCAATGACAAATATTTCAACAAAAAATATGTATCTTAATCAGGGGACATTTTTATGAGTCTTAAAGGGAAATTCTCTGAAATGTGCCCTGTTGGAGTCTAGAAATTTTTTATTTTAGGCCACGGGAGTACGGGCCTTACAAATAAGGCATTCACCTGACATAAAAGAAATTCTGATTATGTGGCTCGAGGTACATTATGCAGTCAATGAATAAAAATTTTACTGGACTACAGGCCCCAAACATTAGGCATTCACCGGACAGAAAAGATCAAGTGATTATGTGGCCGGAGGTATATTACACTGTCAATGGATATCAATTTTACTGCATGCCAGTACAAATACAGGTCAAACACATATGTTTAAAAGAACTAAAAATATTAAATTGGATTAAAAACATGGCTAACTAAATCCCCCCTCTTGAAAAAAAGCCTAATGACAATAGTTGAAACACGTGCTTATCACAGGTGTTATATTTCTCCGAGGCCCAAAACATTAGGCATTCAACGGACAGAAAAGGCCTTTTATGCCTCATTATTTACATGAGACAGGGACCATTCTTTATTCTTGGTGTTGTAGGATATGTGTGGGCTGGCATGAGGAAATTCAATTAAACGTGGTCGTCACAGGTGTTGAATTCCTCAGAGATCCATTCCTCAGAGATCACATTTTTATAAATGTGAGGTAGTCCACACTGTCGTGAGCTAGTCTAGTGCGCTTATCGGTCATGATCCCCCCTGCTGCGCTGAACGTCCTTTCGGACAGGACACTGGACGAGGGGCAAACCAAGAGTTCCATAACAAATTGTGCCAGCTCTGACCACAGGTCAAGCCTGCCCACCAAGTAGTCCAGGGGTTCCTTGCTTCTCAGAGTGTCCCCATCGGCCGTTAACCCGATGTAGTAGGACACCTGTTGGTCTAGGCGTTTAATGAGGCTGGATCCGAGGTCGGCTGTCGATGGGTTGGCTGCAAGAATGATCTCATATCCGAAGTGACAAACACATCTTCAAACCGCCCTCTTCTTGCATGCGCTATTAGATTGGTACCCGCAACTGTTTCTCTGTGAGTGGAAATTCAACTGCCAGCGCCCGCAAAAGCAAAATGCAGCATTTCTCGAAGCAAGGCCTGGAAGTGTTGCAATCTGACAGCCCTCTGTGATGCTGGTAACATATCCGCCATTTTGTTTTTGTACCGGGGGTCTAAGAACATTGCCACCCAGTACTGGTCCTTGCCCTTTAAGCTTTTTATACCGGGGGTCTCTCTTCAAACATAGAAGCATGAAGGCACCCATTTGCATTAAACCAGAAGCGGTGGAGTGGCCTGGCTCCTGCTCATCGTCCAGGATAATGTCGTCCTCGGTCTCCTACCACCAGCCACGAACAACACCAGGGATCCCAGAAAAGTTTAAAGCATACTCTTCTTGCTCATCCTCCTCCTCCACCCCGTCACCATCCTCTTCTGACTCCTCTTCAAACTCCTGTTGACTTGTCTCAGATGGAGTAGCCCCCCTGGGAATTCATCCAGCATTGTGATTTCCTCATCTTCCACCTGCTGCTCCTCGACGGTTTGATCAATGACACAACGCAATGCACGCTCCAGAAAGAAGGTGTAAGGTACAATGTCACTGATTGCGCCCTGGCTGCGACTGACCAGTTTGGTGATCTCATCAAATGGCCGCAGAAGTCTGCATGCGTCGTGCATGAGAAGATGCTGGCTCCCCAGAACATGTCCTGCCGCAGAGTTCGTACAGGTAGTCATTAACTGCACGTTTCTGCTGGAGCAGCCTATCAAGCATATACAAGGTGGAGTTCCATCGCATTGGGCAGTCACAAATCAGACGTCTGACGGGCAGGTGGTGTCGCCGCTGAATGTCAGTAAGGCGAGCCATGGCCATGTACGATCTTATAAAATGGCCAGAGATTTTCCTGGCCTGCCGCAAGATGTCCTGGACCCTGGGGTATTTGGCAATGAATCGCTGCATGACTAAGTTCAGGACGTGTGACATGCCCTGTTCAGCATGCTCAGCAGATTGGCACCGTTGTTGCACACCACTTTACCAACTATCAAATTTAGGGGGGTTAGCCACTGATCGGCCTGTGACCACAAAGGTGAAAAGAGTGCAGGACCAGTGTGGCTCTTGGCTTCCAAGCACAATAGCCGCAGCACAGCATGGCAACGTCTTACCTGGCACGTCAAATAGGTTCTGGGGAGCTTACAGGTGGTAGCAGTGGAAAAGGAGGAGTCAGCCGAGGAGGAGACGGAGAATGGAGTAGGAGGAGGAGAAGAAGAGGCAGGCTTGCATGCAATCCGTGGCGGTAACACCAAAGCCAAACGGGTGCCACAAGTTGTATGCTTGACGGTCGTCAGAAGGTTAACCCAGTGTGCAGTAAAAGTTATGTACCTTTCCATGTTTGCTAGACCACGTGTCTGTGGTCAGATGTATCTTGACACCGACACTGTGTGTCAGAGATACTTTCACTTTCCGCTGAACATGGCCATATAGCTCTGGGATGCCCTTTTGGGAGAAATATTTCCTTCGGGGACATTCCATTGTGGTGTGCCAATGGCCACAGATTTTCTAAAGGACTCTGAGTCCACCATTTTATATGGCAGTAGTTGGCGGGCTAGCAGTTCCGACAAGCCGGCAGTCAGCTGTTGGGCAAGAGGGTTATCTGGCGTCATCTTTTTAAGCTCAAACATTTGGACCACGGAAGTGTCACGGGGTTCTGAAGGTGCACTCGGTCCCCCATTGCCCGCAGACCTGTTGCTTAGCTTTTGGAATGAGGTTCTGTGTTTGACCTCATTCCCAGGGCGGCTTTACTAGCTGGGTGACTCCCTGCTCCTAGTCTGCCTTGAGCGCCGAGCTGATCACTCGGTGCTCGACTGGTTGGTCTGTCGGTCATGTGACGCTGGCCACGTCACATGACCCTCACTCCCCACTATAAATACAGGCAGCCTGCTGGCTACAGGTTGCCTGTTAATTTCTAGGTTCCTGGCTATTTGTTGGACTGCTGAATACTTACCTGATCCTGTTCCCTGACCATCCTATTGCCTGCTCTACCTGTACTGTGCATCCGTCCTGGTATTGTGACCTCGGCTCCCACCTGACTACTCTCTTAGGACTCCTCTTGTACTTCTCTGCTCTCCTGGTATTTGACCCCGGCTTCTCCTGACCATTCTTTGTTTAATCCTTTGTACTGCGTAGCTCTCTTGGTTCTGACCCTGTCCGTTCATGTTCCGTATTTTGTCTTGTCTGTCTTCCCTGCACATATCCTAAGTTAGGGACTGTCGTCCTGTTGTCCCCTGTCATCAGGACTCGTGAGGCAAGTAGGCAGGGCCAGGGGTGAGGGTGGAGCGCAGTGGTCACTATCCTTTCCCCTGTGTGTGTGTGTGGACGTGACCATTACAGGAAGCCTGCCTTTTGCCAGATGAACGCGACAATGGCAGGGTGGAAGGTGGAGTGGAGGACAAATTGGATGAGAGAGGAGAAGGAGAAGAGGAAGGACGTGTAGAGCTGGGAGTGTGGCTTTGTTGGTTCTGACAGTGTTGCTCCCACTGGGCTCGGTGATGGGAGGCGAGGTGCCTTCTTAAGGCAGTCGTCCCTAAGTGAGTGTTGGGCTTACCGCGACTTATGCCTTGACAGCACAGGCTGCAGATGGCAATACTATTGTCAGCAGCGGACACGTTAAAAAAATCCCACACTGCAGAGCCATGTGCCGGCGTCCTAGGAGCTCCAGATTTGACCGTGCATGGTGGATCACTTGCTCCAGATACATTAGCAGTTTGCTTTTTGCCTCCTGTGCACTGTAAGTTCTGCCTGCTTCTCCTCCTTCTCCTACCTATCTGCTGCTTCGTCTCTCCCTCTGAACTCTCCTCCTCTTCCTTTCTTGTGGGCACCCACATGATGTCCATCGACACGTCATCATCGTCACCTTCACCACCACTGACATTAGAGATCTCGGAGTAGGCAGCAACAGCGGGGACCACTCTCTTTTGGCTGATCTGGGTACTGCTGTCAGACTGCTGGGTGGCGACCGTTGCTACCTCCTCTTCCTGATATGATGCCAAGAATGGCTGCGCAAGGTCTTGAAATGGATGGGAAAATAATTCCTCTGACTCGAGCGAAGGGGATATGGTGGTGGTGGTGTCTTTGAGGGTGAACACAGCAGAGAGTGAAGAGGGTGCAGATAGAGAGGATGAGGAGGGTGCAGAAGCGGAAGGCTGAGTGAGCCACTCAACCGACTCTGGTGCGTCCTTTGACGAAATGGCACGCACCTTCTGCAACTTCCCACTTAGGCTCCGGCCTGGTGCATCTGCCCGACCCCTACCACCCCTGCGGAATGGCCTGCCTCTTCCTCTGCCTGTCATTTTCAAAATGACCCTGTGACAAAAGTCCCTATAGAAGAGCAGTATTTGTGGAAGAAGGTATTTTACACCCCTGTTTGAATCAGTATTTTGGGGGTGCAACTGGTATATCACACCAGTTGAAATTATTTGTTCCAATAGCGTTTGTCACTCTGTGTAGCTGCGGTAATGCAGCAGACCTTCAAACAAATGCTGCACTACCCAAATGCACAATATAGAAAGTATATTATTGGTATTTCACACCCCTGCCTCAATCATTTTTGGGGGGGGGGGGCAACTTGTATATCACAGCAGTTGAAATTATTTGTTCCAATAGCGTTTGTCATTCTGAGTAGCTGCGATAACACAGCAAAACCACAAACAAATGCCGCACTGCCCAAATGCACTATATAGAAAGTTTACTATTGGTACATAACACCCCGCTTCAATCTGTTTTTTGGGGGGGCAACTGGTATATCACACCAGTTGAAATTATTTGTTCCAATAGGGTTTGTCACTCTGTATAGCTGCAGTATCGCAACAGAAACGCACACAACTGCTGCACAGTACAAATGCACTATAATATACTTTTTATGTTAGAAAGTATATTATATGTATATCACACCACTCTGTAAGTCACACCTATTGATAGGACCAGTACTTAAAAGGACTTTTGTGGCCCTATTAGCTAGCTTTTGGTGTCCCTAACAGTCTGTCCCTGCTCTACACAGCCAACTCTTCCTACACTGAATGTAAAATGGTGGCCAGATTGGGTTTATTTATAAGGTAGAGGGTATGTCCATGTTCTGAAACGTCTTAATTGGCTGTCCTGTACCACCTGATGGATGTGTCATGGGTCAAAGTTCTTCACAATGTAAAAGAATATGTCGCTGGCGGACATCGCTATATGTTCGCCCGTTCGGCAAACCGCAAACGAGCAAAGTTCGCCGTGAAACGACCGCCGGGCAAACTGCCAGGCCATCTCTAGTCACCATACATAGTTACTCTGCTGGAATTAACTGACCAAATAACTGAAGTGTGAACTAAGCTTTACAAGTCAATGATAGCGTCAAGTGTAAGGTATTGGTGTAAGGTAGAACTGGCTTAGTTGCCCATAGCAACCAATTAGATTCCACCTTTCAATTTTCACAGCTCCTTTGTGAAAAATGAAAGGTGGAATCTGAATGGTTGCTATGGACAACTAATCCAGTTCTACTTTATATCATTTTGATAAATCTCCCCCAATGTACTTAACCATGGAGTAGGTATTGGTGTAAGGTAGAACTGGCTTAGTTGCCCACAGCAACCAATCAGATTCCACCTTTCAATTTTCGCAGCTCCTTTGTGGAAAATGAAAGGTGGAATCTGAATGGTTGCTATGGACAACTAATCCAGTTCTACTTTATATCAGTTAGATAAATCTCCCCCAATTTACTTAACCATGGAGTGGCCCATAATTCTAATATAGTGGGAAAGAGCTGTCATTTCACTGTTTGTGGGGTGTCCACATTTATTGATAGATAAGCTATTTTGTTAGCCACTGATACAAGTAGTGGCCCCATGACAGAGCGAAGAGGGTATCAGCAGTAAGTTTGTGCTGACGTCACTGTTTATATTTCTCTTCTTCTGATCTGACAGAAAAACAACCCAAAAAGAACGGATCCTGTATTTTGAGCATCCGCCTTCACACAGTCAGTATTTAGTCAGTAATTGATCAGTATTTGTAAGGCAAAAACAGGAGTTGACATGTGATGGAAATATTTGCATGTCTTCTGTGTTTTGGACCCACCCCTGCTTTTGGCTTACAAATCATGATCAAATCCTGATGCATACTGACCATGTGATTGAGACCATTTGGATACTCCAAGGACAAGATCTGTGTTTTTTTTCTATTTTTTGGTTCTTCTGACAGATAAGAAGAGTAAAATAAACTGCGATGTCAACAAGGCCAAGCAGGGACTCTAGTGGCCCCAGAACAGAGTGGTGAGGGGGGCAACAGCATGAGGAGTCAACATAGTGGCCCAGTCACAGAATGGTGAGGGTGGGAACAGCTTGAGGTGTCAACATAGTGGCCATGTCACAGAGTGGGTAGGATGGCAACAGCATGAGGAGTCGACATAGTGGCTCAGTCACAGAGTGGGGAGGAGGGGGCAACAGCAGTGGCCGAAATAGCACAAGATGGTGGCAGTAGTGGAAGATGGCTGTAAAGGCAGCAGTTGTGTGGCATCAGGCAGGTGGCAACATCAGAATAGTGGCTGAAGCACGTGGCCAGAAGTAAAGGGTCATATCTCACAATGTTATGCTGTGGCAGCACACTGCAGTCAGAACATTACTGCCAGAATGATCAGGCACCGGTGTGGGGAATCCTGACTGACCCATGCCTGATTCATCTTTACAAATGTTAATCTCTCTACATTTTGTGTTAAAATGCGAGTTCTCTTTGAGGCAACTATGCTCCTCGCCGCACTAAACACTTGCTCTGATGCCACACTACTAGACAAACATGAAAGCTTTCCCAGGGCAAACTCGGCCACAATTCAAGTTTGGCTGCCCAGTAGTCCAAGGGATCTTGGATCTGGGGTGACAGGGTACAGTCCAAGTATGCCACCACCTCCTGATTCAGGTTCTGCTCCATGTCCTGCTGCTGTCTGGTTTCGTCATTTGGTCAGTGAAGAAACGTGCTCATCAGACTCAAGTTACTGCTGACAGAGCTACTGTTGCTCCTGCCCCCGACCATACTCAAGCAGTCATGGCAATCAAGAGTGAGTGTAGAGTGTCCCCCCGGTCAGACCTTCGTGATGATAGCCGATGGCACACATAGGCAGCAACAGACTAACTACATAGGATGTCTCGATAATAGTTGAGTTTATCACCCCTCTCAGCAGGTGGAAAAAAGGCCCCTATTTTGGCCCAGTAGCAAGGGTCTAACATCTTGGAAAGCCAGTAGTCATCCCTCTGTAGAATGATGATAATGCGGCTGTCATTATGCAAGCAACTCAGCATGCATCTGGCCATTTGTGCAAGGGAATCAGACAGGCTTCCTGCCTCCATCTTCACTGCCTACCGGGTCATCTGCCTGATCTTACTTCTTGCCTTCTAGCTCCTCCTGCTCCTCTTGTGTCACTTGGGCACATAAACCACCTATTTCTGTATACAGTTCCTGGTCATTAATCTCTTCCTCCTCACCAGTTCAGCCCTAACAGGGCTCAGGGGGCCATGAGATGTAGGCACCATGTTTCCTGTCCCCTGGCCAGCCAGATTTATCAGCATCTGCTCCAGCATGTGAAGGAGTAGAATTACATCATTCATATCATAGTCCTGGTGACTGACAAATAAAGTGGACTCCTCAAGGGCCTGAGCAAGTGACAGGTGTCACACATGAGCTGCCACTGGCTAACGCAAAGTTACACAGGGGAGTACTCCTGTCCACCTACATCGTCAAGAAATCGATCACGGCCTTCCATTGCTCATATAGTCGGTCCACCATGTGGAGGGTGGAGTTCAAATGTCTGGAAACATCACATATGAGGTGATGTTAGAGAACATAATTTTGCCTTTGCAGCTCAAGAAGGGCATGTAAGAATGGCTGAAGAGGATGCACAGTTTCCTGGCCATTTTCAAGACTTTTGAATTTAGGTGGAAGACTTCAGGAACCGATTTACAACCAGATTACAGATATGCCCCATGCAGGGCGTATGGGTCAGCCCTCCTTTATGCAGCACCAACAGAATGTTTTGCCTGTTATCGGTGACCATAGTTTGAATCTTCAGTTGTTGAGGAGACAGCAAGGATTCGATTTCTTGGTTGATGATGCGTAACAGTTCCTCCCCGGAGTGACTCAGTGTGCCCAGGCTGGCCAGATGCAGAACAGCAAGACACCGCTATGATCTGCATAGGTGGTATTCTGGAGGACCATTCAGAATTGTGCCTACAGTGGAGGCTGAGGACAAGGTGGAGGATAAAGAGGCAGAGGCGGACGCTGGCGCCAGAATCACAGAATGAGAACACAGTGGTGGCATTGCCATCACCTGGCCAGGTTTCTGGTGTGCCTGGGCAGGAATCACAGTTACCCAGTGGGCTGGAAAGGACATATACTGTCCATGACCATAGTTATAGCTCCACACGTCCGCACTGCCATGTACTGTACTAGACACAAGAACTGGCCTACCTTCTGCTATACGTACGTATGCAGGGCTGGTATAGCATTTTTAAAGAAGTAATGACGGCTTGGGACTCTCCACCTTGGCTCGGCAAAAGCCATCAGTTTTCTGAAATGGGCAGAGTCAACCACATTTAAAGGGAGGGACTGTAGTACTAGCAATTTGGCCAGGAGAAGGTTCATATTCTGTGCCATTGGATGAGTGCACGCATATGTTTTTTCTTTGCAATCGCCTCGGTGATCGATTACTGGAGAAACACGTGATGAGATGTAGAAGGAGCATCAGGACCAGTAGACAATGGGAAAGAAAATCAGCTCACTTTTGCTGATGTGGTGGAGCCTTGACAGCTGGAAAAGGGGTGCAGGCCACTAGGAGATGCATCGGGCAGTACCATTACATTAGTGCCACGGTTTTTCCAGTGCACTTTATGGTGACACATGTGTTGATGCAGGACCATGGTGCCAACACTGACACGCTGGCCAAGCTTCTTCTGCCAAAAAATCCTACAAAAGGCCACCCTGATGTCCTCAAACAACTTGATGAAAAATTCCCACACAGATGAGTATGGTATTTTACTCCCATCACTCTGTGCTGACTTCCTTGACGATGCCTCTATGAAGCAGTGTATTGCTAATTGTTTCCAGACAGTTAGGCTCCCGAGTAGCAGATGGTTTGACTCCAGATCTCAGACTACTGCCACCCCGCTGGCTCGCGGCCATGCTTGCACCACCGCTGTCATCTTGACCCTGTCTCACAGGCAAGCTGACACCTTCACCTCCTGATTAGTGATGGCCTTGCGGTTCGCCCCGGGAGGTGGTTCGCGGCAAACTTTGCTCATGCATTTGGGTACAGCAGCATTTGTTTGCGGTTTTGCTGCGTTCCCTCTTCTACACACAGTGACAAACGGTATTGGAAAAAATAATTATAACTGGTATGATATACCAGTCGCCCCCCAAAAAAACTTATAGAAGCGGGGTGCTATATACCAATAATATACTTTCTTTATAGTGCATTTGGGTACTGCAGCATTTGTTTGCGATTTTGCTGCGTTCCCTCTGCTACACACAGTGACAAACGGTATTGGAAAAAATAATTATAACTGGTGTGATATATCAGTCACCCCCCAAAAAAACTGATAGAAGCGGGGTGTATACCAATAATATACTTTCTATATATTGCATTTGGCTACTGCAGCATTTGTTTGCTGTCTTGCTGCGTTCCCTCTGCTACTCACAGTGACAAACGGTATTGGAAAAAATAATTATAACGGGTATGCGTATGCACGTACGCGAAAATGATATGGCCGATATTTTGCATTGAAAAAAACAATGAATGGAGATCGCAAATTCGAATAATACATCTGGTATGTCACTGTCCATGTTGTGGGACTATTTGTGCACTTCTAGTAATTATTTCTTGGCTGCAAATATGAGCTGAAGGTTTTTCAGGTTCGCCTGCCATTAAAATGAATGGGACCCGCCGCGAACTTGCGGTTCGTGAACATTTGATCGCGTTCGCGCGAGCGCGTTCGCGAACCGTCCCGGCAGATGTTTGTCCATCACTACTCCTGATGATAATGCTGAAGCCCCATCTTCACCCAGCTCCCACATGCGATCGGCTATATCATAATTCACTACTGTCTGCTCCTCGCCCATAATGTTTTAGATGGTCAGCTCAGCAGCAGGCCCTCACCCCTAATGTTTTAGATGGTCAGATCAGCAGCAGGCCCTTCCCCCTAATGTTTTAGAGGGTCAGCTCAGCAGCAGACCCTCACCCCTTATGTTTTAAAGGGTCAGCTCAGCAGGCCATCAATCATAATTTTTCAAGGGTGTGTATGATGCCCTCCTTTATGTGTAATAAAGGGTGTATTGAAGTGCCGGTTCCTTGTAATTTTTGGCAGAATTTTCGCTTAGTGCATAGGCTTTATGAGTGTCGGAGTCTCACTACCTGAACAATTGTACCACAATGTGAATGAGGCCCTCCTTTATGTGATATACAGATTGTATCAGAGTGCCTCTTACTTGTAATTTTTGGCAGCACTTGCACTTTATATACAAGTAAATATACAGGAAATAATGTTTCCTAACAATTTTTCCTCTAAAATCGATTTTATCTTTGGTTTTGTGCGTGATATTGTCAGTCTGTAAAAGTGTCGTACTACTCGGACAACATCGTTCCCAGCAGCGACCTGGGAGTCCAAGATAATTCCAAACATCCTCCCCATGCTGTTCACGAACCATTTCAGTGGTATTTTATCAATTTCTGACCTTTTCCTGTGAACCAGACACCCTCCCCTCTTCAGAGCAGGTGGAGCCTGGTTTAATGCTTGGGTTCACCCATTGACTTCCATTGTGCTCGGGTGCTCTATAATGCACCTGAGCATCCCAAAGCACTTGAGCACTTTGGTGCTCGACCAACACTATTAAACAATGTGGACACCCCATGTTATTTAAAGCCTAATAGAATTGCTTATCTAAGACACCCCAATAAAAGTAGATCTAGACAGCTTATTAACCCCAATTTGTTAACCAATGCCTAATGGAATTGCTTACCTATTAAATAAGGAGGACACTGTTCAATTAGATAGCTCTGTACCCTACACAATCCTTGATGCAAACTGCAATATCTCCTATGGATCCCTTCAGCTTCAGATTACAGTCCCTGCAGTCTCTCTATGCTCTCTGTAAGAGAAAGATTATCAAAATTAGGGTTATTCACTTTAGAAAAAAGACGACTGAGGGACGATTTAATTAGGGCTCAGCTCAACATCCGAGGTAACGGGCTCAAAGGCAGCCGAGAAGTCGATACCTGGAAGCCGGGTCTCCAGACGGAGGAGGAAGCGACCAGGTGATGGAACGACGGGGCCAAGTGCGGGCATTAAAGGTGCCGGCCTCCACCACGAGAGAGGGGTTCCAGGATTGGGTGCCCAAGAGCTGAGAACCCCGGACAACATGTGAGACCGAGCTGTGCTCAGAAAATATTAATGCCCAGCTGTGTATTTGTTAAGGGTACTGATATTATTGTGGCCTGCTGATAAAGGGCGGAGGCAGACATGGGCCATATGTGAGAGAAATGCTCTCCCCGGATAAATACAGAACTCCCAAAGGCCCCTTTTTTCAGGACAGATCCGGAGAAAATATGCTGGGGAAGAGTCCTCACTTGCATCAGTTCCACCTCACCTGTGGACTGTTTGGGGCTTATTGAGGTCTAAGGCAATCCCTATTGGATCGGGGGTGCTGGCCTTCAGTGACATTCTACATGAAAGGCCGTTTGGTCAGGGGGTTACTGCTTCGGCCTCCAGCCTATGGTTATTGTCTTTGAATATACTGTTGCATGGACGTAGGATGATCTCTCCCCATACCGTAGCACGGAACGTCTGAAAAGTCACTAACAAGAATGACTCCATGGGCCCTACTGTCGTCAGGGCTATAAAGATTCTTCTCCTTCTCCTTCTCACCCCTGTCCAACCCTCTCTCCTCTTGGTACTTAGAGGCCCCCCTAATGGGAACATTCTGTTCATATAATATTTTGTCCTATGTGATAGGTTTGGTGTTATAGACAGAAAAAGATAAAGGGGAAGAAAAAGAGAGAAGGAAAGAGAAGAGGGGGGAAGAGAAAGAAAAAGGGGAAAAAAGAAAGGAGAAAAAAAAAGGGGGAGGGGAAGGAAAAGGAGGAAGGGGAAAGGAAAGAAAAAGGGAAAAAAAAGGAAAAAAAAAGAGGCTGGGAACAGGAAAGGGGAAGACAAAATGTCAAGACAGCAAACAGGGAAAAGATTAAAAGGCCAAACGAATCTGGATAAAACATTGTCTCCTGGACTAAAAAGACCTAGACTGGATCGTTCCCACCAGCAGCTGATAACATGTTTGTCAAAACAAAAGAGATCTTCTATATCTCCCCCAATGGATAAAGGGGATGAAAATCCAGACAAGCAAAGATCTTCCATTGAGGGGGATGACAGCCATTTATCACTAGAGGGGGTTGCTGGGGAGAGGATGTCTGGGGGGAGGGGAAAGGGGCGGGGGGACGGTAGTTTTCATGGGGAGAAATCTTCTAGTTTGCAGGATATTTTTTGGGAAATTCATAAATGTAATAATGCAATCTCGGGCCTCTCCTCCAAGGTGGGGAATGTTAAGGAAAATCTGGGACTATTAAGGGCGGATTTTCATAAATATAAGAACAGGTTGGATAAGGTGGAGGGGAGGGTGACCGGGCTGGAAGACCAACTCTTCTCCTTACAGTATATACCCCAGTCTTCAAAAGTTGCACCTGTATATCAAGCAGATCGAATAGATGTGAGTGGTCTCGTGGAATGTTAGGCGCCTGAGTAAAGGTATAAAAAGAATCGCTGTTTTTGATGCCATATGTAAGACTCTCCCAGCTATAGTATGTCTTCAGGAGACCAATTTAATAATAGAAAAATGCAATATATTAGAGAAATCTTGGGTTCAGTTTGCTTTCCACTCAGTTTTCTCAAATTATAATAGGGGAGTCTCAATCCTAATACATAGAGATATAAAAACAAAAATTAGGGACACACGGATAGATAAGGAGGGAAGATATGTCATAATCGATTGCGAAATTAAAAATAAGTTGTGGATAATTGCACGTATCTATATCCCCCCTCCGTTCACATGGGATGTAGTGATAAAGATATATGAATACTATCAAGATAAAGAAGATAGATCGCTTATGATAATTGGGGATTTTAACCACCTCAGCTCCACTAGCTTAAACACCCTTAATGACCAGACCACTTTTTACAATTCTGCACTACACTACTTTCACGGTTTAATGCTTGGTTATACAACTTACCACCCAAATGAATTTTACTTCCTTTTCTTATCACTAATAGAGCTTTCATTTGGTTGTATTTCATTGCTGATGACATTTATACTTTTTTTGTTATTAATCAAAATTGACCGAAATTTTTGCAAAAAAATGACATTTTTCACTTTCAGTTGTAATTTTTTTTGAAAAACTACATTTCTATATACATTTTTCTCTAAATTTATTGTTCTACATGTCTTTGATAAAAAAAAATGCAATAAGTGTATATTTATTGGTTTGCGCAAAAGTTATAGCGTTTACAAACTATGGTACAAAAATGTGAATTTCCGCATTTTGAAGCAGCTCTGACTTTCTGAGCCCCTGTCATGTTTCCTGAGGTTCTACAATGCCCAGACAGTAGAAAAACCCCACAAATGACCCCATTTCGGAAAGTAGACACCCTAAGGTATTCGCTGATGGGCATAGTGAGTTCATAGAAGTTTTTATTTTTTGTCACAAGTTAGCGGAAAATGATGATTTTTTATTTATTTTTTTCTTACAAAGTCTCATATTCCACTAACTTGTGACAAAAAATAAAAACTTCCATGGACTCACTATGCCCATCACGAAATACCTTGGGGTGTCTTTCCAAAATGGGGTCAATTGTGGGGTATTTATACTGACCTGGCATTTTAGGGGAATGGAATCCAAATGCCTAAAAAATGCCCTGTGAAATCCTAAAGGTGCTCTTTAGCATTTGGGCCCCTTTGGGCACCTAAGCTGCAAAAAAGAGTCACACATGTGGTATCGCCGTACTCAGAAGAAGTAGGGCAATGTGTTTTGGGGTGTATTTTTACATATACCCATGCTGGGTGAGAGAAATATCTCTCTAAAAGTCAACTTTTCCAATTTTTTTATACAAAGTTGTCATTTTAGAGAGATATTTCTCTCACCCAGCATGGGTATATGTAAAAAGACACCCCAAAACACATTGCCCAACTCCTCCTGAGTACGGCGAAACCACATGTGTGACACTTTTTTGCAGCCTAGGTGCGCAAAGGGGCCCAAAATTCTAAAGAGCACCTTTAGGATGTCACAGGGCATTTTTTTACGCATTTGGATTCCAAATTACTTATTACGCATTAGGGCCCCTAAAATGCCAGGGCAGTATAACTACCCCACAAGTGACCCCATTTTGGAAAGAAGACACCCCAAAGTATTCCGTGAGGGGCATGGCGAGTTCCTAGAATTTTTTTTTTTTTTTTTAGCACAAGTTAGCGGAAAATGATTTTATATATTTATTTTTCTTACAAAGTCTCATATTCCACTAACTTGTGACAAAAAATAAATTTTTACATAAACTTACCATACCCCTCACGGAATACCTTATGGTGTCTTTTTTCCAAAATGGGGTCACTTGTGGGGTATTTATACTGCCTTGGCATTTTAGGGGCCCTGAAGCGTGAGAAGAAGTCTGGAATCCAAATGCCTAAAAAATGCCCTTTGAAATCGTAAAGATACTCTTTGGAATTTGGGCCCCTGTGCGCACCTAGGCTGCAAAAAAGTGTCACACGTGTGGTATCGCCGTTCTCAGGAGAAGTAGGGCAATGTGTTTTGGGGTGTATTTTTACATATACCCATGCTGGGTGAGAGGAATATCTCTGTAAATTGACAACTTTGTATTAAGAAATTTAAAAAGTTGTCATTTACAGAGATATTTCTCACACACAGTATGGGTATATGTAAAAATACACCCCAAAACACATTGCCCTACTTCTCCTGAGTACGGCGATACCACATGTGTGGCACTTTTTTGCAGCCTAGGTGCGCAAAGGGGCCCAAATTCCAATGAGAATCTTTACGATTTCACAGGGCATTTTTTACGCATTTGGATTCCAAACTACTTCTCACGCTTTAGGTCCCCTAAAATGCCAGGGCAGTATAAATACTCCACAAGTGACCCCATTTTGGAAAGAAGACACCCCAAGGTATTCCGTGAGGGGCATGGCGAGTTCCTCGAATATTTTTTTTTTGGCACAAGTTAGCGGAAAATTATAAAAAAATTTTACATTTTTTATTTTTTTTTCTCTTACAAAGTCTCATATTCCACTAACTTGTGACAAAAAATAAAATTTTACATGAACTCGCCATGCCCCTCACGAAATACCTTGGGGTGTCTTCTTTCCAAAATGGGGTCACATGTGGGGTATTTATACTGCCCTGGCATTTTAGGGGCCCTAAAGCGTGAGAAGAAGTCTGGAATATAAATGTCAAAAAAATTTACGCATTTGGATTCCGTGAGGGGTATGGTGAGTTCATGTGAGATTTTATTTTTTTGTTACAAGTTAGTGGAATATGAGACTTTGTAAGAAAAAATTTAATAAAATAAAAATATAATCAATTTCCGCTAACTTGTGACAAAAAAATAAAAATCTTCTATGAACTCGCCATGCCCCTCAAAAGTGATCTTTATAGCGCCGCAGCGATTTTACGGTGTTTTTGCAGTGATCAGAAAAAAAATATTTCTGTCACTGCGGTGGGGCGGACTGAACGCAAGTGTGCGCACAAGATCAGGCTTGATCGGGCGAACATTGCGTTTTTTTGTAGAGCCTATAGAGCATGTCCTATTCTTGTCCGCAATTGCCTTACAGGGGGGTGATCAATGACAGGGGGGTGATCAGGGAGTCTATATGGGGTGATCACCCCCCTGTCATTGATCACCCCACTGTAAGGCTCCATTCAGACGTCCGTATGTGTTTTGTGGATCCGCGGATCCACAAAACACATACGGACGTCTGAATGGAGCCTTACAGGGGGGTGATCAGTGACAGGGGGGTGATCAGGGAGTCTATATGGGGTGATCAGGGGTTTATAAGGGGTTAATAAGTGACAGGGGGGGTGTAGTGTAGTGGTGTTTGGTGCTACTTTACAGAGCTGCCTGTGTCCTCTGGTGGTCGATCCAAGCAAAAGGGACCACCAGAGGTCCAGGTAGCAGGTATATTAGACGCTGTAATCAAAACAGCGTCTAATATACCTTTTTGGGGTTAAAAAAATCGCATCTACAGCCTGCCAGCGAATGATCGCCGCTGGCAGGCTGTAGATGTACTCGTTTACCTCCGGTTCCTGTGAACGCGCGCTCCTGTGTGCGTGCGTTCACAGGAAATCTCGCCTCTCGCGAGAGGACGCGCCGGCGCATCCAGGAGGATGACAGGGCCGCCGCCAGGATGCAATCCTGCGTACGGCGTTCCTGAGCTGGTTAATATGGTTATTGAGGACAGCGTTGATAGATGCAGGCCTGGAAAGCCGTTATTTAACTATAGAAAAACAAGGCTGAAAAGTTTCCTAGAAGAGTCAGGATGGGTTCATATATGGTGAGTCAAATATCCCGATGTTAGGAAGTTCTCGTGCTTCTCTAAGTCACATACAGTTTTTTCAAGAATAGATATGGGGGTGGTGTATTACAAGATTTAATTAGTATTAAATATACACAAAGAGGGGTCTCTGACCACTCTGACACGCCCATCTCCCTGGGACTTCTGAGCAGAGTATGTTTGTAGCTGGTTCCTACACTGACCTGAATATTGTAGGCTTAAGTAAGTCCAAAGTGAGGCAGTTTCTTTAGTGATAGGGACCCATCTGCGGAAGCCACCTTGACGCCTGGTAGATGGGCCCGACATGTATGTGCGCTAAAAGCTTCCATTATTCATGTATACTCATTTATAGTCGGTATTGTACCACTTTTATCTAGAATGACCCCCATTTCTTAGCTCTATTGTTTGTATATATAATGGTGTGCAGCCATTTTGTTTTTTTGTAATTATGTTTGCTTCATGGATATGCACCTGTGATCCTGAAGGTTTTAGTCTAAATTTTCTTGCAATATATTTGGGGTGGCACCCCTTTTAGACTAAACACGCCCATCTGCCTGGGACTTCTCAGCATAGTATGTTTGTAGCTGGTTCCACAACTGACCTGAATATTGTAGGCTTAAGTAAGTACAAAGTGAGGCAGTTTCTTTAGTGATAGGGAGGGACCCATCTGCGGAAGCCACCTTGACGCCAGGTAGATGGGCCCGACACGTATGTGCGCTAAGAGCTTCCATTATTCATGTATACTCATTTATAGTCGGTATTGTACCACTTTTATCTAGAATGACCCACATTTCTTAGCTCTATTGTTTGTATATATAATGGTGTGCAGCCATTTTGTTTTTTGTAATTATGTTTTCTTCATGGATATGCACCTGTGATACTGAAGGTTTTAATCTAAATTTTCTTGCTGAATATTACAAGATAAATAAGGGCACAGCGGACATTAAGATAGTCTCGGAAGCAGGGAAGGCTTTCATGAGAGGGATCTTTGTTAAATATATTTTTATACATAAAAAGGAAAAAGAATAAGAAATGGATGGGTTAGTAAGAGAGGTAACCGAAGGGAAAAGAACTCCATTGAAAACCCTACAACTGATAATCAGCAGAAATGGGAAGAGTCCCAAAATAGATATCAAGATGAACAATACTTCTTGGGGGAACAACAAAGAATTAATTATGTGAGAGAACAATATGTTCAGGCTCATACTTCGGGAAAAAGACTTGCCTCAATAGTTAGAGCACAAGGACAAGTAACTACATCTCTCACTTGGAAAATGGGAAAGGCCAACGGGTTGAAATGCTGTCCGAGAAGATAACACTAATTAAATCATACTTCCAGGAAGTATATGAAAGCAGAGTACACAAAGGAACTCGAGATATAGAGCACTTCCTTGAGAGTTTAGAGATCAAAGTGCTTACAAATGAGCAAAGGGTTACTCTTGAAAAGGACATTACAGTGGAAGAGGTACAAGGAATACTTAACTCGATACAAAAAAATAGGTCCCCCGGTCTAGACGGTATTCTATTTGAGGTCTATGACAAATATAGGGATATATTGATACCAGAAATGATAGAAATGTGGACAGATTCACTTGAAAGTAAAGGGTTACCCGATTCAGTCCGAGAAGCCTTAATTACATTAATATTAAAACCAGATAAGGATCCCCAGCTAATCGACTCGTATTGCCCCATCTCTTTAATCAATACAGATAATAAACTATTGGCTAAGGTGTTGACTAATGGATTAAAGGGGGTGGTAACATCTATAATACATAACGACCAAACTGGATTCAACTTCGATAAATATCAGAAGATGCTTCTTAAATATGCAGATTAGGTCGGATAATTGGGGTCAGAGAGTAATAGTTATGATAGATGCGTCCAAGGCCTTTGATACAATAGAATGGCCTTTTATGTGGGCAACCCTAAAAAAGATGGGATTCTGTGCAATATATATCTCATGGATACAACTGTTGTACACAGAACTTAAAGCCGGAGTAATAGTAAATGGAGGGATCTCTGAACCCTTTGATGTTCAAAGAGGGGTGAGACAGGGATGTCCCCTGTCTCCCCTTCTTTTTGCCATTGCCATTGAGCCCCTAGCTGAATGGATACGTCAGGACAAGAACATGGTCGGGTACAAATTTGGGAACCATGAAGAGAAAATGTTGTTGTATGCGGACGACATGACGTTGTTTGTAGGCGCACATGATTCCCTGGAACATATATTGGAGGTGTTTGAGAGGTATGGCAGGATGGCCGGTTTGAAGATAAATTGGGAAAAATCTGCCTGTCTCCCTATAGATCCTTTGGCGAATTTTGCCCCAAGGGACTTGGAGATTCTAAAAGAAGAGCAAGGGATAGAGTACTTAGGTATTAAATTAACAAATTATCCCAGGGACTTCAACAAGTTAAATGTAAAAGCTCTTCTCGCTCAGGTAAAAGATAAAATCAGGATTTGGAACAGACTCTACCTCTCCATGGCTGAAAGACTCGCATTGGTTAAGATGTGTTTACTTCCTATGGTTAATTATACATTTTGGAACTCACCTATTAATATACCGAAGGGGGTTTTCCGAGTTGTGGAGAGTTTTAGAACTGTAATGGAAAGGGAGAAAACCCAGAATGAAACTTTCAAACTTGCAACGGTTAGAAAAAGAAGGAGGCTGGTCGGTCCCGGACATAAAAATTTATTTTGCAGCTGGACAGTTTAAGAACGTTTTAGACTGGGGGAACTCTAGGCTTAATAAATCCCTAGTGGGCAGCTTGGATAATAGTTTGTTAAAACTTGAGATCTGTCAGATTCTAGAGGCTGGTATTCATAGGCCGGCAGGGGGGGGGGGGGGGGGGGGCTAGTCAGTACGGTAACCACAGAATTTATCTGTAATATATGGAGTCATATTAGAGAAATGTGGGCGATAACGAAAATAAGTGAAGAAAGTTTGATTTGGAGGAATACTCACCTGCAGGAGTTTGCAAATATGGCATACATTCCATGGACGAGACGAGGGATATACAGGCTTGGACAGATCCTTCCCAATAATCAGGTAAAAGAATTCCAGGTTTTAAAAAAAACATATGGGTATCAGGATAAGTATTTTTTTCTATTATATACAGCTGAAACATGCATGTAGATCTTTGATAAGAGGTAGACCGGCCATCGAATAAAATGCCTGAAGCCCTGAAACACATCTCTGCTTACAAATGGGGGAGGAAGAAGATATCACAAATTTGTAACATGTTGGTCCTCCAAAAGAAGAAAGGGAAAAGTTCCTATTCTATCGGGAAACAATGGGAAGGTGTTGGGCTCCAGCTCCAGGAAGATGATTGGGGGGATATATATAAGGCAGCTAGAATAACCTCTTTAAACCCCTCCCATAGATTAATACAGTTCTTTGTGATACACAGGTTATACTACACACCGGCAAAACTGATGACATTTTATACGAACAAAGTTTTTAAATGTAAAAATTGGGAGGAAATTGGGGTGAACGATATTCATATCTTATGGAGCTGCCCCCGTATTCAAATGTTTTGGCAAGAGGTTTTAACCCAAATTCGCAAAATTCATCAGATAACCATCTGTAATACTTTGGAGACGATTATCCCTGGAAAGGTGGGAGAAAGGATGGTGGCATCTAAGAAGGAGGTACTGTAGTTGTCAAGTTATTATTTCAAGCTAGAAGATGTATAGTTCTCAACTGGATAGATAAGATGGCCCCCACGATAGAAAGATGGGAGAGACAGGTTAAAAATTCTCTGATATGTGAAAAATACTACAAAAAGTAAAAAAAAAAAAAAAACAGACACAATTCCTGGAGCTCTGGGCAGGGTGGCTGGTGTAGGAGATAGGGGGCATAGAGGGCAGAGGTCGAGGAGTGAAATAGGAGGGGGGATATAGGGAGGAGGGGGGATTTTTTTTTTTGTTTTCTTGTTGTTGTTTCTGTTTTGTGGGAGTTTGTCTTGGGGGATTATAAGGGGTTAAAAGTAATAAATGCTGATATTGTCTAGTTTTTATGAACTGTGACTGTGACAAGGGGGCATCCTCTGAGCCTGGAGAGAAGAAGGTTTGTACACAAACATAGAAGAGGATTCTTTACGGTAAGAGCAGTGAGACTATGGAACTCTCTGCCTGAGGAGGTGGTGATGGTGAGTACAATAAAGGAATTCAAGAGGGGTCTGGATGTATTTCTGGAGTGTAATAATATTACAGGCTATAGCTAGTAGAGATGGATTGTTGATCCAGGCAGTTATTCTGATTGCCTGATTGGAGTCGGGAAGGAATTTTTTTCCTCTTAAGTGGGGAAAATTGGCTTCTACCTCACAGTTTTTTTTTTGCCTTACTCTGGATCAACTTGCAGGATAACAGGCCCAACTGGATGGGCAAATGTATTTTTTCGGCCTTATATGCTATGTTACTATGTTACTATGTATTGTTATTATCCATAGTGCTTCTTTTGCTGGCTTGATTCATTTTTCCATCACATTATACAGATGTAGCTGAGCTAAAATTGACTCTGATAACACATGGCACAGGGTTATCTCGTGACAAAAGCCATTGAAATCTATTGAAAAATTTGTTATCTTTTCCTTGCCATTCAAGTTTAGATCGGCTGCATCTGTACACTGCTCGTTTTCATGGTTGCAGCCACTCTATAATCCATCAGCCATGGCCGTGCTTGCACACTAAAGAGAAAAGCGCTAGCCCGTGTTAGCTCCCACAGTCCCACTTTTTCCTATAGTTTGCAAGCACGGCTACTGCTGCTACATTGCTGGGTGGTCATGACCATGGAAACAAGTGTATACTGTGATGGAAAAAAGAATCGAGCCAGCAAAGGAGGCAATATGGACAATCCCAATAAATTAGCAAGTACCTTGTATTAACTTTCTCTATGTGATAAATGCCACTTGCTGAAGTGACACAACCCCTTTAATTTATTAACACCCACCATTCATTTATCTCTAGAGAAGTATCTACATGTTTAAATGGAAGAGGCTGTATGGCTGTGCCATGACAATATACAAGGAACTGTCTGAGCTGACCCAATAGTGTTGATTTTTTTTTAAATACTGGTTTAGAATTTAGAGAGGCTAGAACTAGACTAGATGTGCCAAATTTATTAGAGTGTCTCATGCTATGTGATAAATTTTGTGCAGCTTTAGACATTTTTATCTAACTTTAGGCCACTTTTTGGTTTGCTTACAGTTTACAATTTTTGTGCCAAACTTTAGGAACAATCTGGCACATTATAAGTCACACCCCTAGGACATTCTTTTCATTTTGTCACCCCTTGTCATGTCTACTCTAAGTTTATTTAGGCATATCAAAATAGCAAAAGAGATGTTATTTTGTGATTCCACTCCTCCACTTAATGTTCTAATGAGATTACCTTGCTGTAATTTTTCCCTGTGCATCAGCGTTATAGGCTAAGATTACTATGGAAGTGTTCCTTTAATATCAGGTTGAGATGGGGCTTGAGACCTTACTCTGTTAGTCGACCATGCATGGGTTTGGTGTACTACTACATTTTCCTTTCCATAGCAACCAGTAGGGGTGAAATGTAGGAGTTATCCTACTTACATAATATTGATCACAATCACATGAAACCTGTAGTCTACACTGTTCTGTCATAACATTAAAACCACCTGCCTAACGTTGTGCAGGTCGCTCTCATGTCACCAAAACAGCATCGACTCATCAAGGCATGGACTTCTTAAGACCTGTGAAGGTGTCCTGATAGTATCTGGCACCAAGGTGTCCTTTACGTCCTGTAAATTATGAGGTGGTGCCACCATGGACCATATTTATTTTACCATGTGGTCAAATCAACAACACCTTGAACTCACCTTGTCCCATTGCAGAAACCATTCCTGAACAATTTTTGAAGTGTGACAGGACACATGATACTCCTGAAAGAAGAACGGTATACTTGTTCTGCAACAATGTTTAGGTAGGTCTATGTAAAAATAAAATCCACAGGAATGCCAGAAGGTAACATTTTGGTGCTCAGAGTATCACATGCCTCCACCAGTGTGCCTTATTGCTTTAGTGCACATGGGGGCCAGGTTTAACAAGCGTTGAATTTCATTGTTATTCACTTCACCTAGTTTAATGTTATGGCTAACAGAATATAAGACATGCTAAACATGCTTGAAACTAGTAATTTCATTCATATTTAATTGTATGCATAGCTAATACGGGCAAAGTACTAGAATACAAATAGTCCATAAACTATCCAGGCTACACTTCTGTATAATGACACCATAAGGAGAGCTGCACATACATTTCTAATGTTGTTATTACAAATCCCTTAAGAGTTGTCAAGCAAATAATTATCTACTGAAAACACGAATGCAAACTGTGTAAAAAGTGTGCAGGGGGATATAGATTCAGGAGTGGAGACACTTTTTCCATCTGTGCAACTGATTAATGTTGGAGTAATGCTGAAAGATCTGTAATCAAAAGCTAATGAGCTCTGAGCAGCTCTTAACTACTGGCATATAGAATATATCCTTTAAGCCTACTTGAATTTACATGCCTGCCTTGCTATACACAGTATTACTTCCTCTACACTTAAGTCTAAAATGTTAATTACTGTATGTTGGGGCTTCTTTGTGGTATTGAAATGGAACTTGTCATTATTTAATATTTTCAAATAATTTTATATTTGAGGTAGAATTGAGGTAGAGCTTTGGTCCTATCTTTCCCCCAGTTTATCAACTGATGATAAACAATCACTTGAAAATGAACAAAGTTAAATCTAGTGCATCTAGTAGTCTGAGAGATTGATTCAAAAGTGACAACCACTATAGAAACATTTCCTGATTTCTGCAAAAAGGACTAATGCAAAAAAATGGAAATATATACTGTATGAAGCACATAAATGGTACATCATTTCCAAAAAAGTCTCTTTAGGGTAGATTTACGCAGGTTTTTTTTTAGGTGTTAATACCAACTTTTGTTGAATTTTTTACATGTGTTTTAGTATTTTAATTTTAAAATATTACCTCCAGATGTTAGCTGTAAGACAGTGTATGAGAATTATGAAATACAGTGCTTACATAAATTTTTCTTTATTTTTGTGACTTTTTTTTTTACTTGCAGTGCATTTTGTTTGGTCCATGGTGTTTTTTTGTTTGAGTCAGAACATGCTCTGGCTAAGGTGGTTTTACACTATGGCCCTGATTTATTTTGCCTTCACTCCAGAATTCTGGCTTCAAAAAGTTACAAAATAGAGCTTTTGGAACTCTTTGGGCACACAAAAAATTCTTGGGACTTTTTGAATTTTTACACCACTCA
Source organism: Bufo bufo (assembly GCF_905171765.1). Classification (NCBI taxonomy): domain Eukaryota; kingdom Metazoa; phylum Chordata; class Amphibia; order Anura; family Bufonidae; genus Bufo; species Bufo bufo. Next base: position 695,613,397 of record NC_053390.1, on the reverse strand, counting down.
CTCCAGTTTCAAAATGTGGGTGTGATTAACTATGATTAACTATGTTAATGAATTTCACTCTAGATCATTGATGCTTTTTAAAATAGTGGCTCACTCCACTAAGAGGGTGGAGTAGGAAAACTGGAGTAGCTTTTCTAGACAAAAGTGTTAGGTCTAAGGAGAAGACAAATTTATCAAATAACATGTGACATTTGATAAATGTGGCATAAAGTACTCCAGCACAGACTCAAGCAAAACTGGCTTAAAATATTCCCCCCATGATAAATTCCCCCATATATATTTCACAAGGAAAAAAAGACATTTAATGGGTATTTTTGCTGTGTTTTTCTGTTCATCATTTGCAGTGAAAAACACAGCTTCCACGTGTTACATGTTGGCTAACAGTAAAATAAAAGTCGTGTTTTATTATAGTAACCGTTTTTTTTTTTGCACCTTCGAGTTCTCTTAAAAGTGCAACTTGCTCTGGATTTGATGTTTTTTCTTCTCTAGAGAAAAAAAAGGTGAAAACCTTAAAAAATGTGTAACTAAAAAAAAACTATTACACTATTTTTTAGAGAAGTTCTTGAAAATTTAATTCGGCTGCTTAGCTGAGTTTTACCCAAAAAATTGCTATGTGACAACTTACTTTGTTAGTAGTGGGTGCAATGACAGAGAACAGCGATTGCGCCACTCCCCATCATTGTACCTCTCAGATGTATCTGACATTAATATTAAGGTCTATAAAAAAACTACTTACATACTTACCTCGTCTATTTAATCACAAAGAGCCTGCTACCGCTATATTGATTGAAAACCCAGGGTGAAATCTCCTGCGGCGCGTGGTGACGTCATCACCTTGACTGGCATGACATTTTGGGTGGGATCGTCAATCAAGATGGCAGCGGTGAGCTTTTCACGCTCATACGGATGAGGAGAGTTTTATTTTTTATTTTTTTTTATCCCATTTCATCACGAGAAAATTCAGCTTCCTGGCGAATACAATTTTCACTGAAATTCAGATCGAAATGCCACCACCAAAAACATATGTAAAATGCAGGAATTTATTGGTGTTGTTTACAAGGCAATAAAAGCCACGTAATGCTGTCATAATAGATCAATACCTTGAAATAGTGCACTTTATCAGATGGTTGTGTAGCCAGAACTTTCTCCTGATTTAAACTTTATTGAACTAGCATGGATCACACTTGAGCAACATCTTGCCACCTCTTAGAGTTTTTCAAGAATTTGGGCCATCATTATTACTAGAAACTCTGATAGACTGTTCAGAATAGTAGTTTGCTGCACTGCCTTTGTCACGTGTTCTGCACTACCTGAAATCAGTTTCATGGCAAGGAACATGCTTTACTAGATAATAGAGAAATATTCTACTTACCTATAGATTTTATGAAAGGTGAAAGTTTATTACCAAGTTTAAACAGGTTTAGATTTCTGGTGGGGGAATATTTGGATAAGCTAATGAATTACCACTATCTCCAGTATCTGTTCCTGTAAAAATCAACCATGAGTAAAACATGTAATTTAAAGGGGTTACCCAACACAATTTTTTTTTTTTTTTTAACAGACCCCTTCAGAGTGCCAGAATCCTCTGTGGGGTTCATACTTACCTAGTCCCTGCTGCTGGATTATGGCTGCATCGCTCCATAGCAGCCTCCACAGATCCCGGGTCTCTGAGAATCAATATCCTATTGATGGCATCACTTGACAACTGCAACCAATCACCGGCCGCAGCGGTGACCGGTCACCTACGTCACTGGACCACAGCCAGTAATTGACTGTAAAGGTCACATGATGCCAGCCAACAGGATGTTGTTTCAAAAATACCTGGGCCCTGTGGAGGCAGCCATGGAGCAATGCAGTTGAAATCCAGCAATGGGGAGCAGGTAAGTATGAAATCCCTCATGGGTTCAGCCACTCTGAAGACTTCTGTTAAAGAATTTCAAGTGATGGGTAACCCCTTTAAGTGCACTCCACGTAATCCAGTTCCCAGTATGTTGTCCTGTATGTTACACTGATTATTTTATTCAGTTATAAACAGCTGTGATATTCATTTTCCCTAGAATGGAAAAAAGAAAAATCTAAATAAAACAAACAAAACATAACAGGAAAAAAACTGACTATTACTTGTAATTACAATGTAGCATCAAAAATACAACCATTTTAAAGACTGTACAGCTTAATCATTGTTTTTAACCACCTAACGCAGGATCGCGTTACGGAGGTGGCAGCGCTGCGCAGAGTCACGCATATACGCGTCATCTCGCGAAATGTTAAAGAACAAGTTCGTCACCAGCCTGCCAGCAACGATCATTGGCTGGCAGGCTGGCGATTTTCAAAAAATCCAATCACAAGCCATATAACAGATCATATTAGTAAATATGATCTGTTATATGGCTTCTCTGCTCCTCTGCTGGTCCTTTTCGTCGGTTGGATCCAGCAGAGGAGCAGACTGAACTGTGAGTACACCAAACACTTCACTGTAGCCCCAGATCACCCCCCTGCACCCCAATTAACCCTTTGATCACCCCTTTGATCGCCCCTGTCAATCACTAGTGAAAGACAAAAAGTGATTAGTGTAAACTGTCACTTTTTTTTCCCACTAGTATTGGCTGTTAGGTTTTAGTGATAGTTTAGGCCCCTTGGTTAGGTAGTTAGCGTCAGTTAGCGCCCAACCCACCGCACCGCAGTCACTTTTATTCGCTGATTAGCGTATCGCTAATCAGCATTTGTACTTTTATAGTATCTGTAAGTGATCAAAACTGATAACGGTCAGATCTATAATAGTATTAGTGTCACCTTAGCTCGCCCTCCACTCAAAACGCAGTGTTTGCCCGATCAGGCCTGATCGGTCGCCCACACGTGCGTTCACCCACGCCCGCCCCACCGCAGTGACAAAAAATTATTATTTTTTGATCACTGCACATTCACTTTACACGCACTGCGGCGATAAAAAAATCAGTTTTGATATTTTTTATCAACCGCAGCGGCCTCCGGTACTTCGCTAGCCTCCCCTTTGTAAGACAGGCTTGCTTTTTTTCTTGGGTAGTCTCAGGGAATACCCCTAAATTTAGTAGTCCAAAATGTCAAACAGGGGGTATTCTTCTGAAGAGGCCTACAGGATTCTGACCCAGTCGGATGAGGAGTGGGAACCCTCATTTGACGAATCTAGCGGGTCAGAATATGAACCTGTAGAAAGCAGTGGCTCTCTGACCCAAAGTTCGGACGAGGAGGTTGAGGTCCCTGGCAGCACCAGGCGTACCCGGCCCCATGTCGCTAGACCACAGGTTGCGCAGGATCCGCTTCAAGAGCAGCAGAGTGGGGCTGTCGCTGCCGGATCACGTGGTGAGGCATACACCAGCAGCGCAGCCCTTCCTGGACCTAGTACCAGCACTGCCGTACAACATGGTGAAGTAGCGAGCACCAGAAGGGCAGTTGAAGCTGGTACGGTGGCACGTGCAATAGTTATCCCGTCGCAGCCACCGCACAGACAGGCCCGTAGAGCCCCTAGAATCCCTGAGGTGCTGGCAAACCCTGATTGGCAGTGACCAACTTCAGCCGCACCAGTAGTTCCCCTTTTCACCGCCCAGTCTGGAGTTCGGGTTGAGACGGCTCAAATCGGTTCGGCCCTGGGATTTTTTGAGCTGTTCTTGACTGCGGAGCTCTTGGACTTAGTCGTGGCAGAGACAAACCGGTATGCCACACAATTTATAACCGCAAACCCGGGAAGCTTTTATGCCCAGCCTTTCCGGTGGAAACCAGTCCAAGTTTCCGAACTTAAAATTTTTCTGGGCCTTCTCCTCAACATGGGCCTGACAAAAAAGCATGAATTGCGGTCATATTGGTCCACGCACCCGATTCATCACATGCCCATGTTCTCTGCTGCTATGTCCAGGACACGATTTGAGACCATCCTGCGTTTTCTGCATTTTAGCGACAACACCACCTCCCGTCCCAGAGGCCACCGTGCTTTTGACCGGCTCCACAAAATTCGGCCCCTCATAGACCATTTCAACCAGAAATTTGCAGATTTGTATACCCCTGAGCAAAACATCTGCGTAGACGAGTCCCTAATACATTTTACCGGGCGCCTTGGCTTCAAACAATACATCCCAAGCAAGCGTGCCCGGTATGGGGTCAAATTGTATAAGCTCTGTGAAAGGGCCACAGGCTATACCCACAAATTTCGGATCTATGAGGGAAAAGATCAGACCCTGGAGCCGGTCGGTTGCCCTGACTACCTGGGGAGCAGTGGGAAGACAGTCTGGGACTTGGTGTCACCCTTATTCGGCAAGGGGTACCATCTTTATGTGGACAATTTTTACACAAGTGTGGCCCTCTTTAGGCATTTGTTTCTAGAACGGATTTGCGCCTGTGGCACCGCGCGAACTAGTCGCGTGGGCTTCCCCCAACGGCTTGTAACCACCCGTCTTGCAAGGGGGGAGAGGGCTGCCTTGTGTAACGAAGAACTGCTCGCGGTGAAATGGAGAGACAAGCGTGACGTTTACATGCTCTCCTCCATTCACGCAGACACGACAATCCAAATTGAGCGAGCAACCCGTGTCATTGAAAAGCCCCTCTGTGTCCACGACTATAATGCGCTCATGGGAGGGGTGGACTTCAATGACCAGATGTTGTCTCCGTATTTAGTTTCCCGCAGAACCAGACGCTGGTATAAGAAGGTGTCTGTATATTTAATTCAAATGGCGCTGTATAATAGTTTTGTTCTCTACAGTAAGGTTGGGAGAACACGATCTTTCCTCAAATTCCAGGAAGAGATCATCGAGAACCTCCTTTACCCAGGAGGTTCCGTGGCCCCATCCACCAGTGTAGTTAGCCGTCTACACGAGCAACATTTCCCCAGTGTCGTTCCTGGTACCTCGACCCAACCGTCACCCCGAAAAAGATGTTGTGTCTGTAGCAGGAGTGGAATAAGGCGTGACACCCGCTATTTCTGTCCTGACTGTGCTGACCACCCTGCCCTATGCTATGGAGAGTGTTTCCGGAAGTACCACACACAGGTACACTTAGCATAGGGATTGCATCTCACAGGACAGGCACACAGGGCTATTAGGGCCCTTTTACTCACAGCTGCTGCAAACCTCTCCTTTCACCTGGGATAGTGCATAACGTACTTTGCCACATCTTTGGGCGATTTGCGCTTTGCACATTGTCCCATGGGGAAGGAGAGGTTTGTTCTATAAAGGTAAAAAAAACTAAACAAAAAAAAAATTACCGGTAAGTAAAAAAGTTAAAAAAGTTAAAAAAAAGTTAATATGTTCTGTTCTAAAGTTAATAAAGTTATTGCTTTGCGGCCTGGTTTTTTCTTTTTTGTTTTGTTTTTTTTACCTTCCAGGTGGACCAACCGATCGACTAGCTGCAGCACTAATGTGCATTCGGACAGAAGCATTGCGCTGCTGTCAGATTACACGCAAGTCGGTGTATGCGGCGCTGCAAGACGAGATTTCTCCTCTGCAGTAAAAGATACGTTTGCCGAGGCATATGAGCTGAGGAGGTGGCGGTGTTCATATACTTTGGCAAACACTTTGTATATATAAAAAAAAAAATCCCGGCAATGATTTATTCATCCACATCGATTGATGTGAATGGAGAAATCGGGTTTGCCAGGGCATACGTGCTAAGTGGGTATGGATGTTGGGCGGAGCTCCTATGTCCTGGCAGACGCCTTTCCCCTCCTTTTTCTTTTTTTAGCAGAGATTTTTTCATCCACATTGATCGATGCGAATGAAGAAATCTGTGCCGTTCATTTTTTTCTTTCAGCCCAGAGGCTGAACGGAAAAAAAAAATCTCATTACCTGTATGCTCAATATAAGGAGAATAGCAGAAACTCCTAATGCTGGGCATACATGTAATGATTGCGGAGACCCTCAAATGCCAGGGCAGTACAAACACCCCACAAATAACACCATTTTGGAAAGAAGACACCCCAAGGTATTCGCTGAGGGGCATATTGAGTCCATGAAAGATTGAAATTTTTGTCCCAAGTTAGCGGAAAGGGAGACTTTGTGAGAACAAAATCAAAAAAATCAATTTCCGCTAACTTGTGCCAAAATTTTTTTTTTTTCTATGAACTCGCCATGCCCCTCATTGAATACCTTGGGGTTTCTTCTTTCCAAAATGGGGTCACATGTGGGGTATTTATGCTGCCCTGGCATTTTAGGGTCCCCAAAGCGTGAGAAGAAGTCTGGTATCCAAATGTCTAAAAATGCCCTCCTAAAAGGAATTTGGGCACCTTTGCCCACCTAGGCTGCAAAAAAGTGTCACACATCTGGTATCTCCGTATTCAGGAGAAGTTGGGGAATGTGTTTTGGGGTGTCATTTTACATATACCCATGCTGGGTGAGATAAATATCTTGGTCAAATGCCAACTTTGTATAAAAAAAATGGGAAAAGTTGTCTTTTGCCAAGATATTTCTCTCACCCAGCATGGGTATATGTAAAATGACACCACAAAACACATTCCCCAACTTCTCCTGAATACGGCGATACCACATGTGTGACACTTTTTTGCAGCCTAGGTGGGCAAAGGGGCCCACATTCCAAAGAGCACCTTTCGGATTTCACAGGTCATTTACCTACTTACCACACATTAGGGCCCCTGGAAAATGCCAGGGCAGTATAACTACCCCACAAGTGACCCCATTTTGGAAAGAAGACACCCCAAGGTATTCCGAGAGGGGCATGGCAAGTTCCTAGAATTTTTTATTTTTTGGCACAAGTTAGTGGAAAATGATGATTTTTTTTTTTTTTTCATACAAAGTCTCATATTCCACTAACTTGTGACAAAAAATAAAAACTTCCATGAACTCACTATGCCCATCAGCGAATACCTTGGGGTCTCTTCTTTCCAAAATGGGGTCACTTGTGGGGTAGTTATACTGCCCTGGCATTCTAGGGGCCCAAATGTGTGGTAAGGAGTTTGAAATCAAATTCTGTAAAAAATGACCTGTGAAATCCGAAAGGTGCTCTTTGGAATATGGGCCCCTTTGCCCACCTAGGCTGCAAAAAAGTGTCACACATCTGGTATCTCTGTATTCAGGAGAAGTTGAGGAATGTGTTTTGGGGTGTCTTTTTACATATACCCATGCTGGGTGAGATAAATATCTTGGTCAAATTCCAACTTTGTATAAAAAAATGGGAAAAGTTGTCTTTGCCAAGATATTTCTCTCACCCAGCATGGGTATATGTAAAATGACACCCCAAAACACATTCCCCAACTTCTCCTGAGTACGGAGATACCAGATGTGTGACATTTTTTTGCAGCCTAGGTGGGCAAAGGGGCCCATATTCCAAAGAGCACCTTTCGGATTTCACTGGTCAGTTTTTACAGAATTTGATTTCAAACTCCTTACCACACATTTGGGCCCCTAGAATGCCAGGGCAGTATAACTACCCCACAAGTGACCCCATTTTGGAAAGAAGACACCCCAAGGTATTCCGTGAAGGGCATGGCGAGTTCCTAGAATTTTTTATTTTTTGTCACAAGTTAGTGGAAAATGATGATTTTTTTTTTCTTTTTTTCATACAAAGTCTCATATTCCACTAACTTGTGACAAAAAATAAAAACTTCCATGAACTCACTATGCCCATCAGCGAATACCTTGGGGTCTCTTCTTTCCAAAATGGGGTCACTTGTGGGGTAGTTATACTGCCCTGGCATTCTAGGGGCCCAAATGTGTGGTAAGGAGTTTGAAATCAAATTCTGTAAAAACTGACCAGTGAAATCCGAAAGGTGCTCTTTGGAATATGGGCCCCTTTGCCCACCTAGGCTGCAAAAAAGTGTCACACATCTGGTATCTCCGTACTCAGGAGAAGTTGGGGAATGTGTTTTGGTGTGTCATTTTACATATACCCATGCTGGGTGAGAGAAATATCTTGGCAAAAGACAACTTTTCCAATTTTTTTATACAAAGTTGGCATTTGACCAAGATATTTTTATACAAAGTTGGTCAAATGCCAACTTTGTATAAAAAAATGGGAAAAGTTGTCTTTTGCCAAGATATTTCTCTCACCCAGCATGGGTATATGTAAAATGACACCCAAAAACACATTCCCCAACTTCTCCTGAGTACGGAGATACCAGATGTGTGACACTTTTTTGCAGCCTAGGTGGGCAAAGGGGCCCATATTCCAAAGAGCACCTTTCGGATTTCACTGGTCAGTTTTTACAGAATTTGATTTCAAACTCCTTACCACACATTTGGGCCCCTAGAATGCCAGGGCAGTATAACTACCCCACAAGTGACCCCATTTTGGAAAGAAGAGACCCCAAGGTATTTCGTGATGGGCATAGTGAGTTCATAGAAGTTTTTATTTTTTGTCACAAGTTAGTGGAATATGAGACTTTGTAAGAAAAAAAAAAAATCAGCATTTTCCGCTAACTTGTGACAAAAAATAAAAAGTTCTATGAACTCACTATGCCCATCAGCAAATACCTTAGGGTGTGTACTTTCCGAAATGGGGTCATTTGTGGGGTGTTTGTACTGTCTGGGCATTGTAGAACCTCAGGAAACATGACAGGTTCTTTTTACCCAAACATTTTTTTTTTATCAAAGACATGTAGAACAATAAATTTAGAGCAAAATTTATATATGGATCTCGTTTTTTTTGCAAAATTTTACAACTGAAAGTGAAAAATGTCATTTTTTTGCAAAAAAATCGTTAAATTTCGATTAATAACAAAAAAAGTAAAAATGTCAGCAGCAATGAAATACCACCAAATGAAAGCTCTATTAGTGAGAAGAAAAGGAGGTAAAATTCATTTGGGTGGTAAGTTGCATGACCGAGCAATAAACGGTGAAAGTAGTGTAGGTCAGAAGTGTAAAAAGTGGCCTGGTCTTTCAGGGTGTTTAAGCACTGGGGGCTGAGGTGGTTAATGTGCTGATTAGATATATTGCTGAAATGTTTTACTGAAGCAAATGCTTTGGAAATAACTTGCTCAACGGCTATGTGTAACCAATATTCTTATTGCACTGATGCTCTTTAAATTAATTAATTCGAAACTAGGCCATTTACCCTCCTTTCTGAGCAGGAGCATTTTCTGTTTCATTTAGTACACGCGCCTTTGAAAGCCATAGCTGTTTGGTTATGCAAATCATTTTTGCACCTTTTTTGGTGATACATGGAACTTTATTTTTATGTTATTTTTATTTTTAGCATTTGTTGTGTTTATTTTTATATGTGAAAAAAATATTAAAAAAGAAAGATTTTTTAAAATGTTTCCATTTTTTTATTTTATTATTTTTTACACTTTGTGCCCCATAAGGTCATAAAAGACTTTTGTGAGGTATTTAAAAAATTTTCATTGCTAATTCCTCCTGAAACTGGGGCTGATTTACGAGCTGATCTGGGTCTGCTAAGACCCAGCGGCTTATGCAGATACACATGATCACATGATCAATAGGGATGTAGTACAAAACTGCATTATTGCTTTCCTATACAGCGCTCAGTGATGGAGAACTATCCCTTCCCTTCTTTTCAGGGAGCCCAGAAGTCACTGACAGCGGACTCCCCTCTTCTGCAGCTGGATTACGAGTGTGCAGCTGCTAACTCTGTAAGGGCATGGAGAAACATTCTTGCAGAGTTAAGTTTGGTCCGCCTAGATATTTATAGTTAATGGGTGGTCTAAAATTAGCTAAAAGTATAACAAAGTTTGCAAGGATCTTGATTGGAAATAACATATCCTTCTGTATATAGCTACTATTCAGACCTATATTTTTCTATACTAAACCATACATAGTTTGATCCCACAATCATACTCCCTTTCATGTATTCCCTATTTAATAAATAGATGTCTGTAAGAGGTATATATTTTGGCATTGCTACATGCAAGATAGTTTCTGACTCTGTGTTCAATCCCAGAGTAGGAGGGAATTTAAGAATGCTTATACCTATCAACATTGCCTGTGATTGCATTTAGTTTTTGAAGTTCTGTAGTGTGAGATTTCATTCTGACAGTTCTGTTATTTGGATTTACCACTGTGCCTGCTGTTCCTGTTTATACAGTGGGATGCAAAAGTTTGGGCAACCTTGTTAATCGTCATGATTTTCCTGTATAAATCGTTGGTTGTTACGATAAAAAATGTCAGTTAAATATATCATATAGGAGACACACACAGTGATATTTGAGAAGTAAAATGAAGTTTATTGGATTTACAGAAAGTGTGCTATAATTGTTTAAACAAAATTAGGCAGGTGCATAAATTTGGGCACCACAAAAAAGAAATGAAATCAATATTTAGTAGATCCTCCTTTTTCAGAAATTACAGCCTCTAAACGCTTCCTGTAGGTTCCAATGAGAGTCTGGATTCTGGTTGAAGGTATTTTGGACCATTCCTCTTTACAAAACATCTTTAGTTCATTCAGGTTTGATGGCTTCCGAGCAAGGACAGCTCTCTTTAAGTCACACCACAGATTTTCAATTATATTCAGGTCTGGGGACTGAGATGGCCATTCCAGAACGTTGTACTTGTTCCTCTGCATAAATGCCTTAGTGGATTTTGAGCAGTGTTTAGGGTCGTTGTCTTGTTGAAAGATCCAGCCCCGGCGCAGATTCAGCTTTGTCACTGATTCCTGGACATTGGTCTCCAGAATCTGCTGATACTGAGTGGAATCCATGCGTCCCTCAACTTTGACAAGATTCCCAGTCCCTGCACTGGCCACACAGCCCCACAGCATGATGGAACCACCACCATATTTTACTGTAGGTAGCAGGTGTTTTTCTTGGAATGCTGTGTTCTTTTTCCTCCATGCATAATGCCCCTTGTTATGGCCAAATAACTCAATTTTAGTTTCATCAGTCCACAGCACCTTATTCCAAAATGATGCTGGCTTGTCCAAATGTGCTTTAGCCCACCTCAAGCGGCACTTTTTGTGCTGTGGGCGGAGAAAAGGCTTCCTCTGCATCACTCTCGCATACAGCATCTCCTTGTGTAAAGTGCGCAGAATGGTTGAACGATGCACAGTGACTCCATCTGCAGCAAGATGATGTTGTAGGTCTTTGGTGCTGGTCTGTGGGTTGACTCTGAGTGTTCTCACCATTCATTGCTTCTGTCTATCCGAGATTTTTCTTGGTCTGCCACTTCGAGCCTTAACTTGAACTGAGCCTGTGGTCTTCCATTTCCTCAATATGTTACTAACTGTGGAAACAGACAGCTGAAATCTCTGAGACAGCTTTCTGTATCCTTCCCCTAAACCATGATGGGGAACAATCTTTGTCTTCAGGTCATTTGAGAGTTGTTTTGAGACCCCCATGTTGCTACTCTTCAGAGAAAATTAAAAGAGGAGGGAAACTTACAATTGACCCCCTTAAATACTCTTTCTCATAATTGGATTCACCTGTGTATGTAGGTCAGGGGTCACTGAGCTTACCAAGCCAATTTGAGTTCCAATAATTAGTTCTAAAGGTTTTGGAATCAATAAAATGACAACAGTGCCCAAATGTATGTACCTGCCTAATTTTGTTTAAACGATTATAGCACACTTTCTGTAAATCCAATAAACTTCATTTCACTTCTCAAATATCACTGTGTGTGTCTCCTATATGATATATTTAACTGGCATTTTTTATCGTAATTATGTAATTACGTAAATTGATCATGTATGTCTTTTCCTGGTTTTGGTCCTGCTTGCTTACTCCTCTTTGCACCTCACTAGTAATTATTTAAGGTCTGCTGCTAGTGTTCCCACGCCTGTGTTCTGTTATTAGTTCTGCAGACGTATCCTGGGTCCCTAGCAGCCAACTCCATCTTGCCTTGCAGCAGGTTCTGGTGAATACCTAGGGGTAGCCTTAGTTTCTTACTACCTGGAGAGGATTTGGAAGGCTGTTAGCAGTTTTGTGGTTCACTGACTGTGGTCTGGACATTGAATTAAGTACTTCCTTACACAATAGTTGACAGGGATCAATTTAAGATGTGAATTGTATGTGAGATTAAATATTATATCAGTTGCAAGGAATAATTGTTGAATGTTGATTTTAAAAGTAACAGCATAAGAAATAATTAGAATAATCTCAGTGTTAATTTGGTTGTATGCATTTTAAATAAGAAAATTGCCTTGGTCCTGTAATGCAGAACCAGAAAACAATGAAGCATATTTACTGCACAGGTGTGAAAACAGAAGCTTGGAGACAGAAAAATCCCTATGTACTTTAACATCCAATAAATCTTGTAACTAGAGGTCCATGAAGAGTAAGAGCACTTTTTTCCCCCTTTCTCTTCATATTCAAAAGTGATGCAGATGTGAGCAGCCTATGAGATAAGACTTAACATTAACTTAAGATCCATTTCACTTTTTCATTATTAAATCCCGGCAGCTCTGTTTCAATAAGTGCTCATAATCCCCATGAATTAACAATGGGGAGAGCTTTGCTTTGTGCCTCTATTATGTTACCTGTACATGTATGATCATATTGAGAACTGGGTGTTAGCATTTCCCTTAACATAGGAATAAGAGAGTTATAAGGTCATCAAAGCGCCGTAAGCTATACCTATTGATTGCTCTTGACTAGATGCGGCCACACAGACAAAAACTGTTTAACTGACCGCTTTATGCTCCCAATGACACACCACAATAAGCGTGGTGTAGAAACATATCAAGAAGGACATGGTATTCAACAACAGGATAACCACAATAGGCAGAGACAGAAGGTAACGCACTTTAAGGTTGGTTACTAGCTCCACCGATCAAGGAATATGCTGTGTGTAGGACACTGCAAATCCTAGGTGGTGTTAGAGTAAGAAAAAACAAGTCTGCTGGTATTAATGCCATATCTTTAGATTGAGGGGAAACCACTACCTTACAGAATAGTAGCCACAAAGTGGGGAGACCCATCACTGAGTGCCAAATATGCTGGTGATTTATTAGGCTTGTATCCGACCTTAAGAAAGTGGCAGTTAGCTGTGACACATCTATATACCAAAGTAAGTCAGCTGTACTTCTAACCAGTGGCATACCTACAGACTGAGGGCAGTCAGTTGTACTCTGAATGACCAATACATATGCAAACCTTGTGCAGTTAGCTTTACTCTTAACCAGCTATATATCTGCAAACTGAATGAAGGCAGCTGTACCCCTAGTACATACTAAGGAGGAGATTTATCATCTCCCTGCACTAGAAAAAAAATAGCAGCAAATGGTTTTTTAAACTGCCCTTATCACTTTGTAGAAAGGGGGCACGGCAAGGGGGGGAAGGTGCGTGGCCAACCACGGCAACAAATTTATCTTCGTTTATGCCAAATGAGGCCAGGAATCTATGGAAGCTCCGTAGATGCCATAAATTTCTGTATAGGCACACAGACTGCCAGAGGATGACCCTAATTTATCATGAGGCTCGTCATAATTTAGTAACAATCTCAAGGCAGTGCAAAGGATATCAAGACCGGCACAGAAAGTCTTGCTATATCTCCCCTTAAGTGTTGTGAGAAATCGGTGGAATCAGTAATCTCACAGACAAACTGCAGCATTTCACACAATAGCGACATGCCATATTGAGTGGTACAATACAAAGATATACCAGTGACCTCACCTACTGTTCATGCTCAGCAATGTTGTCGTATATGAATAAGGAGACATGCTAACATCGCTAGCTGTACTGTACTTCAAAACTCAGTTTATGTCAGGGATTGTGCAGTGTTACACATTACTAGTATACAAAGAGATTTCACTGGTGCATGAATCACTAGGAGTGTTAGAGGATCTCATAAATTTTCTCCTGGATCCTCCAGTGCACCCTGCCGATCCTGAGTTAAAGGGGTGGTCCGGGTTCAGAGCTGAACCTGGACATACCATAATTTCACCCAGGCAGCACCCCTGATGTTAGCATCAGAGCATCTCATGCTTCGATGCGCTCCCTTGCCCTGTGCTAGATCGCGCAGGGAAAGGGCTCTTTTGTTTACAATAACACACTGCCGGGCGGAAGCTTCCGCCCGGCAGTGTCTTCGGTGACGTCACTGGCTCTGATGGGCAGGCTTTAGTGCTGCCCTAGCCATTTTATAGGCTAGGGCAGCGCTAATGCCCACCCATTAGTGCCGGTGACGACACCGGGCTTCCTGGCAGTCCCATGGAGAGACGGGTACGTCACGGGAACTCCGGAAAATTCCTTTGCCATGTGCGATTTAGCGCAGGACAAAGGAGAGGGGGGCTGCCTCGGTAAAAATGAGGATATTTCCGGGTTCAGCTCTGAACCCAGACAACCTCTTTAAGAGAAATCAATTTGGGAAAGCCAACATTTAAATTTTTTATCTCAGTAATGTTTATTTTGTTTATTTTAAAACACATATAATATGTAACACATATAATATGTAAATGTAAAATTTGCTAGCTCTCAAATCCTTTCCAACATAGACATGTAACCGAGATGTATTTTTATCTACATTTTGTCCATGAGGTTGTAAAAATATTAAAGAAAATTTAGAATGCCGGGAACTCAGTAAATATGGGTAAATCGGGGAAAATTCAGTAAGTTGGTATTCTTCCGTACTAGAGAAAAGCAAACTTCTTGACATTTGTTTTGCATCCGATTCATAATTTCTTTTTTAAATTCGATTCATGGCTGAAACAATTTTACACAAAATTAACTGTTCTCTAAATGCCCTGAAATTTGGTATATTACACTCTAAGGTCTCCTAGGATTTTTTAAAATATTTTGCCGTTCTCTCTTTTATTAACTTTTGCTATTTCTCCCCTCTTCCCTGCCTTTTAAGCTCTTGAACACAATTACCACAATATAAAATAACATCAAAGGGACATTAACATATTTAGCTATGGGTAAAAGCATGGTTGATGGTGTTAAAAAATATGCGTTTTTTAAAAAAAAAACTGCGCCGTTGAATTTGTCATACTTTTCTATATTAGAAATCTTCAAAATATTATTCAAATCTTCCAAAACATATTGAAAGTAGACGGTAATAGAACACAAAGTGTGTTATGGGGAAAAAACGGTGGCTTTTTGGGACTAAGCATTAAAAAATTCAGCCTTAGGCCTCATGCACACGACCGTTTTTGTGGTCCGCATCTGAGCCGCATTTTTTGCGGCTTGGGTGCAGACCTATTGACTTCAATGGGGCCGCAAAAGATGCGGACAGCACTCCGTGTGCTGTCCGTATCCGTTGCTCCGTTCTGTGGCCCCGCAAAAAAAATATAGCATGTCCTATTATTGTCCGTTTTGCGGACAAGAATAGGCATTTCTACAATGGGCCGTCCGTTCCGTTCCGCAAATTGCGGAAGGCACATGGGCGGCTTCCGTTTTTGGCGGATTCGTGGTTTGCGTACCACAAAAATCGGCACGGTCATGTGCATGAGGTCTTAGTTAGGTGTCTGCCGCTGTTTATTCACACACACATGGTAATGTCATAAAAAACAGTGGCTTGTTCTTCACGAGCATCCAAAAATTGTGTGTTAAAGGTGACAGAATGCTTTGCTGCATTTATATAAACACATGTCAATTGTCAGAAGAAACAGTGGCTTGCACTGAAGTTGAACAAGCCTGGTAAATCTCCCCCTTTTAATTAGGAGCAGCTGGCAGAAATAGAAGTGCCAGAAATAGCAGCACAGTATGGAGCATAAAATGTAACATGTAGAATGTAAGTCTTACACTATGTATGGTAAAATCCTGGAAATCTCACCCTGCATGCTCAGATGGGTGAGAGAAATAAAGAAAGATTGTTTCAGCAAAACGTAGTTTTCTGAGGCACATTTCTTAAAAAGTGTTTTATGGGCCTAGCTTTTTATGGAATGATGAGTAGGTTGGAAGAGGAACCTGCCATTCCATCCCACTGTTTCCCCTAGATTGAGGAAAACCCAGTGTAGCTACTGAGATCATTATTGGGGAATAAATACAGGGCTGAGAGCCACATTCAATGTCAAAAGCCTGGTAGCTACATGTTGGCTGTGTAAAGATTCATTCCTCATTATGTTGAGAGCATAGGTGAGAAAAACCCCACTGTTTAGTTAGTGCCCAGATGGGCGAAGACTTTTGTTGTTTATCCTCTATGTAAGTGCCATGGATTCTTTCATTTGACTATAACTTAGATGGAAAAAAAATGGTATTGGACTTTAAGACTGCTGAATCCTGTGGCCTGTCATCCCTGATCCCACCTACAAGTACTGGTCCCGAAAAGTGTTATTGCCATTATGTTTTTAACATTAAATAGTTTCTTAAAGTAATATACAACACGTTCATGAACATGGATATATTAATGGTGTTATTGCCATATTGCTTTTTGTATAACACTGAAAGTTTCATGAAGTAATAAAACAACATGTTCACTAATATGGGTATATAAATAGCATTATTGCTGTATTGCTTTTGCTATAACAGTAAATGGTATCTCAGTAATGTAACAAATTCACTAACACTGGTAAAATGCACTGAAATGCATAGATAGAAAAAGTTTTTTAGAAGAAAAAAAAAAGGGAGGATGGGGGCAATTCCTTAGTGTTTGCAGCAGAATGTATGATATTGGGTGCTAGCAATTCATCTGTGAAACATATAGATTTTTTACAAAAAAAGCTAGCTGTTTTTTTATACAGAAAAATTTAATATTCTTGCATCTGTAATGCAGAACTTGCTAGAAAACTGCATGCAACTGAGACAGTGACCAGTCTCTCACTAACTTTCTATGCTAAGCTTTCCCTGATAAAAGTCTAAAATCTCTCCAATTACTGTATATCTCTAATTCTCTCTCTATAGTGTCCTATAGTGTCCCTGTAGTGTCCTAACAGCCACAACACCTCCTATCACAACCCCAGGTACAGGCAGAATGGCATTTATTTTTTCTGTGCAGAAGGCCCTGGCTGAATACTACTTGATTGGTTGATCAGGCTGTCAGCCTCTGAGCCAATCAAGGCAAGCCTCGAGCCATGTGATCCTTAATTTTTCTCCCTCCTGTTTTTCTCACAAACTTTTACAGTTAGGCTACATGCACATGACCGTATGTGTTTTGCGGTCCGCAAATTGCAGATTCGCAAAAAAAAAACGGATGATGTTTCGTATGGCATCCATTTTTTTGTGGATCTGTTTTTTTTGCGGATCCATCGTAATAATGCCTATCCTTGTCCGCAAACTAGAAAAAAATAGGACATGCACTATTTTTTTTGCGGGGCAATGGAACGGAAATACTGATGCGGACAGCACACGGTGTGCTGTCCGCGTTTTTTGTGGACCCATTGAAATGAATGGGTCCACATCCTATCTGCAAAAAAAACGTAACGGACACGGAAACAAACAACATTTGTGTGCATGTAGCCTAATTCTTGCAAGATTTGTAACAAATTCGATTAGTTGAGATACAGATATCAGCCACAGTGGAAAATCTAAATGAAATCCATACATAACAATAATTCATTTTTATTGAAGTGTATGTTGATGCACAGATTTTAAATAGATGCCAAAAAAAAACATTAGTTGTACTATACAATAACTTAAAATAAAAATATGTAAAAAAAATGTTTGTGTAAATGTGTCCTTGTAATAATATTTCAAACTCAATTATATTTACAGTGCATACAGAATAAAGCACATCGTTTTTGTATGAGCTTCATATACGCCAGACCTTTTATAGTTTGTGTCTTGAAAAAAAAACAACAAAAAACAAAAACTAAACACCTAACAAAAAGTAAAAAAAAAATCTAAATTCCTCAGACATAAGGAAGTGATTTGATAATTATTGGACAGCTGTAAAACAGTCAGAAGGTAGATACAACTTCTGTCTGTATGTGCAGTGGGATATAGTTTTCCTGAAACACTCGATATAAATGCAAATTTCAATTAGAAAACCATGTGTCTCACAGTCATTTTGTTAACATAGTATACTCTGCTGGAAAATTTAATATTCATCTCAACCTTTGTTGTTTTCCTAAACCCCAAAACGTGTTTATTAAAGTGTGATAAAAGTCATCTATCTCTTTCAGTGCTGGGTCATATCTGACTTGTTAAAACTACTAAAAATAAAATGAAAAAGAAAAGAAAAGCTTTGATCCTCTACCAGCAACATCTGTTTAATATGTACAGCAGTTTTAATAGAATATAACCTAGCACACAGATTGTCTTGCTATACCTTGCTGAGGTACAAATGAGTTTGATGGCATCTGCTATAAAAATAAATGGTTTTGTAAGTTTTTTTCTTTTGCTATGAGGAAGGCTTACTCTTCTAAAAAGATACACAAATATGAAATACATATTCTTTTGCTGGCATAAATTGCTTTATATTATCAATGTTCTTATGCTAACATTTATAATGGACTATGGGGCTCATATATTAAGACCGGCGATTTACACGCAGGTCTCAATTGTCTATGTACTGCTGGAGGAAGCGCCAAAGTTACATGGTGGTGCAGCCCTCTACATATCTCTGGCTCTTCCTCCTACAGGCCATGCGACAAACTTAAATCTATACCAGCATCCTCGCTGGTGTAGATTCAAGCCATTTTCTGCTTCACAAACTGGCATAGAAAATAATGACTGAGATGGGCCTATCGGTCAGCCGTCTACCCCACTCATGCCACGCCCCCCTTTTCACAACCTGTCTGGAAAAGTTGCTTATTTTGTCGCAAAATGGCATGCGACAAAATCTGTGACTGTAATAAGCCACAAAGTAGTGTATATAAGTTCCTAAATCAGTCCCTATAGGGCCTATTCGCAACTCGTTTTGGCCCTAAATTGATCCCAACATGCCCTAGGCCTGTGTGTTGCAATTACCTCCCCATTTTTTTGCATATGTTATGGAATAGCATAGAATAGTGCACTATCCCATTCAAATACACTATTCCATTGTATACAGTTAAGAAATTTATATTCCACATGGTATACATTATTTTTTTATTTTTACAATTAGTAACATAATTATTAGTTTATTAGTAACATATGCAAAAACAGCAATATAAATTTCAGTCCTCCACAGTGACAAACTGTGCTGGCCAGGAGGATAGTTAGAGAGGTGAAAAAGAATGCAAGGATCACCACCAAGGCCATCCTGGTGAATCTGGGCTCTGCTGGTGGCAATGTCTCAAGGCAGACAATGCAACGGACAATGCACAATGCAGACCAAGGAGGACGCCACTTCTCCAGATAAGGCACACAAAAGCTCACTTGGCCTTTGCAAAAGCTCATCTGGACAAAGAAGAAGACTTCTGGTCTTCTGTGTTATGGTCAGAAGAAACAAAAATTTAATTGTTTGGCCACAATGATGTTTCCTTCATTTGGCGTAAAAAAGGAGAAGCCTTCAACCCAAAGAACACCATCCCCACTGTCAAACATGGTGGTGGGAACCTAATGCTTTGGGAGTGTTTTTCAGCCAATGGACCAGGGAACCTAATCGCAGTAAACGGCACCATGAAAAAAGAGCAATACATGAGGATTCTCAACGACAACATCAGGTAGTCTGCAGAGAAACTTGGCCTTGGGCACCAGTGGACATTTCAGCATGACAATGACCCAAAACACTCAGCAAAAGTGGTGAAGAAATGGTTAGCAGACAACAACATTAACGTTTTGGAGTGGCCCAGCCAGAGTCCAGACTTGAATCCAATTGAGATTCTGTGGAGAGAGCTAAAGATCAGGGTGATGGCAAGAAGACTCTCCAAACTGAAAGATTTGGACCTCATTGCTAAAGATGAATGGGCAAAAATACCTGTGGAGACTTGCAAAAAGCTGGTCTGCAATTATAGGAAGCGTTTGATTGCTGTAATAGCCAATAAAGGCTTTTCTATTGATTATTGAGAAGGGTATGAATAATTTTGGACTGGACACTTTTTGCTCAAATGTAAATAAAAGCTGAGATTTTTTTTCCCCCACAATAATGCCTCTTGTGCATCGTCTTATCTTTTTGGAGACACCTATGTCATTTCCCGTAAAAAAAATTACTTGCTGGTTGAATAAAAGTAACTTTAAGTCAAAATTTGCCAGGAGTATAAATAATTATGGGCAGCACTGTATAAGCTGTTTTTGTCAGTCAGGTGTTGGACACCCACTGATCTGATACTGATGACCTATCCTGACGATAGCTCATCAACAGCTGCAGGCTGGTGAACCTCTTTCATTTAATGATTTAACTATTGATTTACAATTTTAAAAAAATTATATACATGGCAGACCATGGTAGACAAAGCCATTTTTTTCAGGTAAAAGACATTGTAGTTTTGTTTTTTCGCCACAATTTTGGTGCTGTGTATGCCTCAAAAATGTTCTCATTATAGTTGTTTGCTTTAGCCAAAATCTCCTAACCATCTGTATACCAGCAAAGAGAGCTATTAAGAGTATCTCTTACAACAGAGGACCCAGCCCATCTGTGCATTACATAAAAAAAGTCTGATAATTAAAAAAAAATCAATACTCCCTTCCTTTCTCATGTAGCGGAGCTACAAGCAAATGGAATATTTTAAGCAGGTTCTCATAGCAAGTTACAGGTGATAGCTGAGGCCACAGTGGTGGGACAACCTATAATCTGTTGACTGTCGACAAGTCCTTCAAACAGAAAGAGATTGTCCAAAAGAAAAAATACCTTTAACTTAAGGGGGGAACGGGTGCACTTTTGAAGGTGTTTTTGGCAGCCAACTCCTGGATAGACCTGCAAATGGAAGCATAATAACCCAGCTTCTTCGCTCCACATCCCAGGCTGCTCTACTAGGATCCCTGGATATAAACTTCCTGTTTGACACTGCTGCAACCAATTACTGGCTGCAGTGGTGACCTGCTCCCCTTGTGTCAAGACAAATGGTCAAGTGACTTACAGGAGGGTGGTACCTCTGCTGCCAACGATTGGCTGTAGCAGCATCAAACAGGAAGTTTACATTCATAGAGCCAAGCACAGCAGCCGACGCCAGGTGTGGGGAGCCATGCTTCTGTTTGCAGGTCTCTCAAAGAGGGGAGGGGTTGCCACCCCCCCTCCCAAACATGCACAACCCCTTTAAAGAGGCTCTGTCACCAGGATCAACCCCATTAAACCAGGTATACTGGCTTGTAGGGTTCATCATGCTGATTTAAACTGTACCTTTCTTTTGTCTGTATGATAAATAGCTGCAGAGAAATATGCATTTTTATTCATATGCAAATGAACAATTTGAGCACTCAGAGGCGGGGCTAAATATTCTGAGCACTGCTATGTAACACCCCCTGTACTCTGCACACACACACTCCCCTTGACTGACAGGGCTAGACATGCTGAGGGCAGAGCTGTGTCTTAGAGCTGTGTGCTAGAAATATCATATCACTATGTTTAGAGCTTCACCACCCTGAAATCTGCTCAGAAAGCTAATCTACATATTACTGCTGTATTTACAGGCACAATATGATTATACACTCACCTAAAGAATTATTAGGAACACCTGTTCTATTTCTCATTAATGCAATTCCCTAGTCAACCAATCACATGGCAGTTGCTTCAATGCATTTAGGGGGGTGGTCCTGGTCAAGACAATCTCCTGAACTCCAAACTGAATGTCAGAATGGGAAAGAAAGGTGATTTAAGCAATTTTGAGCGTGGCATGGTTGTTGGTGCCAGACGGGCCGGTCTGAGTATTTCACAATCTGCTCAGTTACTGGGATTTTCACGCACAACCATTTCTAGGGTTTACAAAGAATGGTGTGAAAAGGGAAAAACATCCAGTATGCGGCAGTCCTGTGGGCGAAAATGCCTTGTGGATGCTAGAGGTCAGAGGAGAATGGGCCGACTGATTCAAGCTGATAGAAGAGCAACGTTGACTGAAATAACCACTCGTTACAACCGAGGTATGCAGCAAAGCATTTGTGAAGCCACAACACGCACAACCTTGAGGCGGATGGGCTACAACAGCAGAAGACCCCACCGGGTACCACTCATCTCCACTACAAATAGGAAAAAGAGGCTACAATTTGCACAAGCTCACCAAAATTGGACTGTTGAAGACTGGAAAAATGTTGCCTGGTCTGATGAGTCTCGATTTCTGTTGAGACATTCAAATGGTAGAGTCCGAATTTGGCGTAAACAGAATGAGAACATGTATCCATCCTCTCATGGCTACTTCCAGCAGGATAATGCACCATGTCACAAAGCTTGAATCATTTCAAATTGGTTTCTTGAACATGACAATGAGTTAACTGTACTAAAATGGCCCCCACAGTCACCAGATCTCAACCCAATAGAGCATCTTTGGGATGTGGTGGAACGGGAGCTTCGTGCCCTGGATGTGCATCCCTCAAATCTCCATCAACTGCAAGATGCTATCCTATCAATATGGGCCAACATTTCTAAAGAATGCTATCAGCACCTTGTTGAATCAATGCCACGTAGAATTAAGGCAGTTCTGAAGGCAAAAGGGGGTCCAACACCGTATTAGTATGGTGTTCCTAATAATTCTTTAGGTGAGTGTATATGCACCAGTAATGTGTGTTAGCTTATAAGCATAAAAACACTATGTGCCTCTAAGAGGTAATGCTATAGTTTAGTGGTATAGTGGTATACCTTGCATATAAAGATCTTGGGTTCAAATCCCAGAAGAGTAGTACATTTGTTCTGTATTATTTTTTTTCTTTTATTCTAAACCATATTAAAAGGCCATACTATAATAAATAATAGAAACATAGAAACATAGAAACATAGAATGTGTCAGCAGATAGGAACCATTTGGCCCATCTAGTCTGCCCAATATACTGAATACTATGGATAGCCCCCGGCCCTATCTTATATGAAGGATAGCCTTATGCCTATCCCATGCATGCTTAAACCCCTTCACTGTATTTGCAGCTACCACTTCTGCAGGAAGGCTATTCCATGCATCCACTACTCTCTCAGTAAAGTAATACTTCCTTATATTACTTTTAAACCTTTGCCCCTCTAATTTAAAACTGTGTCCTCTTGTGGTAGTTTTTCTTCTTATAAATATGCTTTCTTCCTTTACCGAGTTGATTCCCTTTATGTATTTAAAAGTTTCTATCATATCCCCTCTGTCTCTTCTTTCTTCCTATAATCATCTAATAATAAGGCCTTACAATTTTGAGAATTTTTTTTTTTTTTTGCTAAAACCTATTACTGGTTTATTCACAGACAAATTATTATATTAAATTTCAAAAAAAAACAAACAATATTCTCAATATGATAAGGACATAGACTTTTCGTATACGATAAATGTGGAAGAAAAAAAAAATCTAACCTGGGATCTCTATATAGAAAACCAATCGCTTAACCACTAAGCTATAACATTAACACATGAACATGTCTGTCTTTTCCATGCTTATAACTAGAGATGAGCAAATTTCGAAAAAATTTGATTCGGCCGATTTGTCGAATCTTCCGAAAATATTCGATTTGATCCGAATTTATTTGCGGAAAAATAGCTATTTCCTGGCTTCAGAGAGCCTGTATAGTTGTGTAGAGCACTGTGCCTTGCAGTAACACGCATAGGGAGTCTGCTGTGGTAGTGAAACAATACCGTGAGTCAGTATGACATGCACATGATAGGCGTCACTCTTAGGCCTCTTTCAGACGGGCGTTGCCGGAAAATGTGCGGGTGCGTTACAGGAACAACCTCGATTTTTCCGCGCGAGTGCAAAACATTGTAATGCGTTTTGCACTAGCGTGAGAAAAATTGTGCATGCTTGGTACCCAAACCCGAACTTCTTCACAGAAGTTCGGGCTTGGGATCGGTGTTCCGTAGATTGTATTTTTTTCCCTTATAACATGGTTATAAGGGAAAATAATAGCATTCTGAATACAGAATGCTTAGTAAAACAGCGCTGGAGGGGTAAATTTTTTTTTTTTTAACTCACCTTAGTCCACTTGATCGCGATGCCGGCATCTCCTTCTGTCTCCTTTGCTGAACAGGACCTGTGGTGAGCGTCCATTACAGGTCAAGGACCTTTGATGACGTCACTCCGGTCATCACATGATCCATCACCATGGTAAAAGATCATGTGATGGATCATGTGATGACCGGAGTGACGTCATCAAAGGTCCTGTTCCTGTATTTAATGCTCACCACAGGTCCTATTCAACAAAGGAGACAGAAGGAGATGCCGGGCTACGCGATCAAGTGGACTAAGGTGAGTTAAATTATTTTCAATTTTTTTTAACCCCTCCAGCGCTGTTTTACTATGCATTCTGTATTCAGAATGCTATTATTTTCCCTTATAACCATGTTATAAGGGAAAATAATAATGATCGGGTCTCCATCCCGATCGTCTCCTAGCAACCGTGCGTAAAAATCACACCGCATCCGCACTTGCTTGCGGATGCTTGCGATTTTCACGCAACCCCATTCACTTCCATGGGGCCTGCGTTGCGTGAAAAACACAGACTATAGAGCATGCTGCGATTTTCACGCAACGCATAAGTGATGCGTGAAAATCACCGCTCATGTGAACAGCCCCATAGAAATAAATGGGTCGGTATTCAGTGCGGGTGCAATGCGTTCACCTTACGCATCGCATCCGCGCGGAATACTCGCCCGTGTGAAAGGGGCCTTAGAATTACTGCACACTTCACTTATTTGTGCAGTTACGCGGCCAAAACTGACCAAATAACTCAAGTGCAAACTCAGCCTTACAGGTCGATGTTAGCGCCAGGTATAAAGAACCGTGCAGAGGCCCAAGATCCTACTGTAGCGTGAAAGAGCGCACTCATTTTACACCGTCGTCAGCTGATTCCACATAGATATCTACAGAACCTGTCTACAGAATGCTTATTTCACAGAGTGGACATACACCTGTCCAAGGGAACTATATTTGAAAGTGGTAAAGTTATTAGGACTCACTGAGAAAACACTATTCTAAAACATAACCTTTAATTCATTATTTAATATCATTTCACCCAAATAAATATACAATAAAGAAAAAATAATTCAAAAAGTACAGCAAAATTTTATTCCGATCTCATATGATTGTAGGTGGGTAATAGTAGACATAGCATTGGTGTAGGGTGTGGGGCAGTATCCCTAATAATGTCCCTATCTCTGCCTCCCTACCTGCAAACGGAATAGCCGCCCCGATAGGGGCAATCCCGTGTCTCGTGCCTCCTAAAGACCCTAGGATGGCCCTGACAATGGGATATATTCCAACAATGTGGAATAGTGGCCTTGGATCTGAACCTAGACTACTATAAGTTGCTAAAAATAATAAACAAAATTAGTGCCCCAATTAAGGTGACATAATCCACCAAATAATGTACAACAAAGAAAATAGTAATAATTTAAAGCAAATACATAAAAATGAAACATGCTAAATGTCCTTAATCAGTCCCTACACGTTTCGCCTAGTTGATTACAGGCTCCTCAGGGGACATACCAACACAAAAGATGCCCATCACCTCAAATAATTGTCAGAAAAACTGTCTCCAAAGAATCTTAGACAAAATAATGATATATATTAGGAGCACAATACTCAGTAACAAAAATTAATGGCGGACAGCTGAATAGCTGATGGATCAATTAAGGTTCAATTGATAATCTGTATTGTAATGACGATAACTACACCAAACATAGCCATTATATGAATATTATCCTCCAATGCCTCTGATGACATAACCCTTAAATGTATACTCCCACATCCAAATCTGCATCCTGATGGATTTAAACAGGATACACATAAACCTGCAAAATCAGTGTAAAATCTGCCGATATTCAAGATACAATACCATCATCAACAAACAGCCTTTTGGGATGGGAGAGCTTTCATCCGAAGCCTCTAAAAAGGGGCATTCCAAAAGGACAGTTTCTCAGAGTTCGGAGAAACTGTTCAGAACCGGATAATTTTACAAAAGAAGCATCTAAGCTGTTTGACCGTTTTAAACAAAGAGGGTACCCAAGTTCATGCCTACATCAGGAGCCTGTAATCAACTAGGCAAAACGCGTAGGGACTGATTAAGGACATTCAGCATGTTTCGTTTTTATGTATTTGCTTTAAATTATTATTATTATCTTCTTTGTTTCTTTGTACATTATTTGGTGGATTATGTCACCTTAATTGGGGCACTAATTTTGTTTATTATTTTTGTCAAGTTTTAGTAGTCTAGGTTCAGATCCAAGGCCCCTATTCCACATTGTTGGAATATATACCATTGTCAGGGCCATCCTAGGGTTTTTAGGAGGCACGAGACACAGGATCGCCCCTATCGCGGCGGCTATTCCATTTGCAGGTAGGGCGGCAGAGATAGGGACATTTTTAGGGATACTGCCCCACCCCTATACCAATGCTATGTCTACTATTACCCACCTACAATCATATGAGATCGGAATAAAATTTTGCTTTACTTTTTGATTTATTTTTTCTTTATTGTATATCTATATGGGTGAAAAGATATTAAATAATGAATTGAAGGTTATGTTTTAGAATAGTGAATTCTCAGTGAGTCCTACAATGCTTATACAAGTAGAGTTTCCCTGACAGAGTGGAGAGGGTGTCATCAGTAAGTTTGTGTTGACATCACTGATTATTTTTCGTTTCCTCTGATCCGTCAGAACAATAACCCCCCCAAAAAACGGATCCTGTCTGTTGAGCATTCACCTTCACTCAGTCAGCATTTTGTCAGTAATCCATCAGTATTGCTAAAGCCCAAAAAAACAGGAGTGGATCCAAAACAGAGATGACACGTAAATGGAATCTTTGCATGTCTTCTGTGTTTTGTACCCACTTCTGTTTTTGGCTACCAAATCATAAGCCAAATTCTGATGGGACCATATAAGCCTTACAGCTCCTACACTGACAGGATCCGTTGTGCGTCTCCTTTTTCCTTCCTTCTGACAGATCAGAAGAAGGGTCAAATAAATGATGATGTCAAGCAGCCCAAAAAAGCAAAATAGTGGCCCAGTCATGAAGTGGGGAGCATGGGAGAACATCTTGAGAAGTCCACAGAGTGGCCCAATGACATATTGTTAAGGTAGCAGCCAGGAGTGGACTGACAACTCATGGGGCCCCAGGGCAATAGAAAATTATGGGGCCCCTGTGTCTCTGCCCACCTACAAGCCCCACCCACATACAGCCCCACCCACATATTGCACCGCCCACATCACCTACACTTGGTACAGAATAGATTTATATAATCTTTAGTGTTAACTGCAGTCAGGAGATTAAAAATACTAATAGGGTTTATTCAAATTCACTTGAATTGCAGCTGAATTGATGTAGCCTTATAGTTTAACATAGAAGACCATTAGCTTGGCTGTAGTCTAGGTGAATTGTTCTCATAGTGAACAAACCCCCTGATATAGGCTGATAAGGAGCATAGAAAATCACTGACTCCATTTTTTAGCTATACTACATTTTTAGTTTTACCACCTAACAGCTTCAACTTTGATTTCACCTTTATCTTTATCTGGTACTCACTAATAAGCTCAGTGACTTCTGCGTCTCCATCTAGCATCCCTCACAGTCTCTTGAATATATGAGCTCTTTCTGTGATAACATGCATGTTTTTTTGTCTGCTAGGTGACAGATGCAGATCAGGGGTTTATCCACCGAACAGTGGCTTGTAGTGAACTGGCAAGGGGATTGCAAAATCAATTCCATGGTAGCCAATTTTGAAAATATTTCTAATTCGACTGTTTTGGACTAGCCTTTTAAAATCCACCAATTGCCAATTCACAAGGACAGAAAACTGCTAAGTTTGCAGACAAGAGTTAGTAGGGAGGTGAAAGAGAGTAAAGCTGGCCATACACCTATAGATTATCTACAGACTTTCTATGGTCAGACGGACAAAGTGCAACAGGTTCCTCCATCTACGCTAAACTGTGCGCATGGAGAAATCTCCCACTGGGCCAAGCTTCAGTATCTTGCTAGACGGCCCTGCTGGCTCTCAAAATACCTGAACAATCTGATTGGATGTAGGCATTGTTCAGGTATTTTGACAGCCAGCGGGGCCGGCTAGCAGTATACTGAAACTTGGCCCAGTGGGAGATTTCTCCATCCGCACAGTTTAGTGTAGATGGAAGAACCTGTTGCACTTTTTCCATCTGACCATAGAAAATCTGCAGATAATCTATAGGTGTACGGCCAGTTTATGTAACCTGAACACAGAAGTCTGCAATGCACTGGATGCAGGAGTATATAATGCACTGGACGCAGGAGTCTGTAATGCAATGGACTAAGGACTTTGCAATGCTCTGGATGCAGGAGTCTGTAACGCACTGGACACAGGACTTTGTAACGCACTGGACACAAGACTTTGTAACGCACTGGACACAGGACTTTGTAACGCACTGGACACAGGACTTTGTAATGCACTGGACACAGGACTTTGTAATGCACTGGATGCAGGACTTTGTAACGCACTACTGGACACAGGACTTTGTAGCGCACTACTGGACGCAGGACTTTGTAGCGCACTACTGGACGCAGGACTTAATTTAAAAAAATGAACACTTACAAGGGAAAGAATACAAGCCTTCCCCTGGCCGTGCTACCTGCTTGCCCATTCTGTCTCCTCAGTAGGTGCTGCCTGTTCATCTCATGCACTTATGAAACAGTCTGCCTCCTGCAGAGTCTGCACTATATGAGAGGCAGAGACAGGGAGATAGCTGTGGCTGTGAAGGGAAAAGTTCCAGAGCACACAATGACAGCCCCAGAGCCTTTCTGCTGCCTGGCAAACCATATGCTGCTACAGCCCAGCCTGCAGGACATCAGAGAGGCCTGGGGTCCACATTATAGCACCACTACATTTACATTTATTTATTATCAAAAAGCATCATACATAACAAAAAAATATATATAATTTACTGTCTCTTTAAGCAAAAGCCAGAATATAATAAAAGACAAAAACAGACATTAAACTTAACTACATTTATAATAAAACAATTACTTACAATAGAAGCTATTCAATCGTCTGCTGTGCCGTCCTCTGCTTGCTTCCGCTGATTCTTTCCCCTCTTTTCTGTCTCTCCTCAGTGAGCAGGTGCACTGTTATGGGGGATCTGTGGATGACACACTGTTATGGGGCCTCTGTGGATGACACTGTTATGGGCATCTGTGGATGACACTGTTATGGGCATCTGTGGATGACACTGTTATGGGCATCTGTGGATGACACTGTTACGGGGGATATGTGGATGACACTGTTATGGATCTGTGGATGAGGTATTGTTTGGAATTGCATATAAACTCCATTAACTTGAATGAGGCATGACTGCATTACTAGACTGCCTGTGGATGACACATATATAGCATAAAATGCTGTGTGTCATCATGACACATAGCATCTTATGCTATATATGTGACGTCATCCACAGGCAGTATCTAGTAATGCAGTCATGCCTCTTTCAAGTTAATGGAGTTTATATGCAATTCCAAACAATACCTACAGTATGGACTGGCATATTTTCTTCTTTTTTTTTTTGTAAAAAGCAGGCTTATTTTCTAGAAGAGCTGACAAGTTTACTTTAAAGGAAAACTGGCCATGGGTTCTCATTCTCAGACACTTCCCCAGTGTCTTCCCCTGAGAATAACTATTTGGAAAGGGATTTTTTTTTTATTCCTTTGCTGCAGATTTTATCTCAGCCTCCAAAAAATCACCCATAAATATGTTGGCTTAATGACATACTGACGCTCACAGTAGCGTTGTACTTGAGTAGCAGGCAGGCTGGACGGATGGCAGCGTAACATCATGTCACTCACTGCGTCACGCGCCTGCTCCTCCCACTATATTAATGAAGCAAGCAGAGCAGGCACATGACAAAGTGAGTAACGTTACACTTACGATGCCGTCCGGCCACGCCTGCCTGCTGCGCTAGTTTGATAGTGAATAGTATGCAAGGCAGCTGCCCTGCGTTAAAGAGTCACAGCCCTGCAGGAGGAGGCTCTCACCGGGCCCACCTAGTGGCCGCGGGCCCTCGGTCCATGCCTGAGTGCCCGAATGGTAAGTCCGCCCCTGGTAGCAGCAGCATGAGGAGACCACAGAGTTGCCCAGTGACATAGTGGGGAGCCAACTGACTACATAAGATGTCTTCATAGTAGTTAAGTTTGTCCTCCCTCTCTGCGGGTGTAAAAAAAAGGCCCCCATTTTGGACCGGTAGCCAGGTCTAACATGGTGGAGAGCGACTATTCATCCCTCTGCTGAATGGTGAAATTTCAGCTGTCACTACGCAAGCAACTGAGCATGCATCGGGCCATTTGACGAGTGACTCAAAAGAACTTCCTGCCTCCATTTCCAGTGTATACTTCCACGGTGTGTCTGGATCCTCTGCCTCCTCTTCCTCATCTCCTTCTTGCTCCTCCGGCTGCTGCTGATCTTCCTCTCCTGTCACCTGTGTAGAAAATCCACCCATTTCGCTACACATTGCTTGTGCTCCAATGTCCTCCTCCTCCAGTTCAGCCCCCACAGGGCTCATGTGGACATGAGATGTAGGCACCATGTCTCCAGTCCCCTGACCAGCCAGATTTAGCAGCATCTTGTCCAGGACATGAATCAATGGAATGACGTTGTTCATCCCATAGTCCCGACGACTGACAATTTAAGTGGCCTCCTCAAAGTGCCCGAGCAAATGGCAGGTGTCACACATGAGCTGCCACTGGCTAACATCGAAGTTACACAGGGGAGTACCTTTGTCTGCCTGTACTATCAAGAAATTGTTTATGGCCTTTCTCTGTTCGTATAGTCGGTCCAACATATGGGGGGTGAATTCCAACGGGTGGAAACGTTGCATATTAGCCTATATTGTGGGATGCCGTTCTGCCGCTGCAAAGGGTGTGCTTTGTGGTGTACGAGTGGCTTGGCAACCAGATTGAACATGTGCGCCATGCAGGGCACATGGGTTTTCTCTCCTTGATGCAGCGCCGACTCCACGTTCTTCCCATTGTCGGTCACCATGGTTCCGATTTTTAATTGTCAGGGAGAAAGCCAGCATTTGATTTCTTGATGATGGACGCAGAGCAGTTCCTCCCCTGTGTGACTCCGTTCACCCAAGCAAACTAGGTGCAGAACAGAGTGACACCGCCCCTCCCTGCACGTGTAATATGCTGGCGGGGCACTGTGAATTGTCCCTGCAGTAATGGCTGAGGACACGGTTGAGAACGAGGACGCAGAGGCGGACATTGTCACAGGATCAACGGCGTGAGAAAGTGGAGGAGGAAGCAGCTTCACCTGGCCAAGTTGCTAGTTTGGCTGGGCAGGAACCACATTTACCCAGTGGGCCGTAAAGGACATATATTGTCCTGGACCGTAGTTACAGCTCCACACGTCGGCGCTGCTGTGCATTTTGGCAGACATCAACAGGCTCAAGGACTGGCCCACCTTCTATTCTACATATTTGTGCAGGGCTGGTACTGCCTTTTTGGCAAAGAAATTATGGCTTGGGACTCTCTACCTCGGCTCGGCACAAGCCATCAGTTCTCTGAAAGGTGCAGAGTCCACCACTTGGAAAGGGAGGGACTGCAGCACCAGCAACTTGGCCAGGAGCATGTTCAGCTTCTGCGCCTTTGGATGAGTGCACGCATAGTGTTGTCTCTTGGCAATTGTTACGGTGATTGCTGATGGAATGACTGATGAGGAGTAGGAGGGCAAGGAGCAGGAGCATCAGGACCGGTAGATGATGAGAAGGACAGACAGCGTGCCACTGGGTGATGCAGCAGTTGCTGTGGCAGGCTAGACCACCACATTGGAGCCACAGTTCTCCCAGGCCACTTTATGGTAACGCTACATATGTTGACGCAGGGCCGTGGTGCCAACATTGAAACCCTGGCCAGGCTTCACCTTCTGCCCAAAGATTCGGCAAATGGCCATGTTCACCTCCTCCGGCGGTTAAACAAAAAACTGCCACACCGCCAAGTGGGTGATTTTACCCCCCAACACTCCGCACTGACTGACTGCTACCACCGCTGACTCTGTGAACCCCTGCACCACTACTTTCCGGGCAGGTAGGCTCCTGCGAAGTGGGTGGTCTACCCCGGGCATGTTTGGCTCCCGACCTCCCACTGCTACCACCCTACTGACTCCCGGCCACGCTACCATCTTGCTGGCTCGATCACTGCCTCTCACGCAAGCTGCCAACCTCTTCTCCCGATGATGATGAAGTCCCTTCGTCAGCCGGCTCCCAATTGAGATCGGTTACATCATTATTGAGTACTGTCTGCATGTCACGAATGTCCTCCTCAACGGTCTTTAAGCCAGGAGCCTGACTGCTTGCAACACCAGCTCCCATGCCGCTCTCCTCATCACCACTTGCCCGCCTACCGGAGGAAGCGGCAGATGTCTCCTCCAGATCTTGGCTGGGCAGTAGCTTCTGACTTCACTCTAGTAGCACGTCCTCACTGTATAGTGGAGCTGAGCCCACAGCACATAATACTTCTCTGGCTGGGGGTACAGAAAAGGACAGAGGCCAGTTGAAGACAAGTGAGAACACAGGGCCTGCCCCCGGGCCATGCCATCTAAGGGTTGTGTCTGACGAACCCACCAACTCTTGGCTGGGGGTGTCTAATGTCACTTGGGACGAAGTGGATGACTGATTCAACCATTCAAGAACCGCTGGGTTGCTGGTCAAGACACGACCGTTAGATGACACCAGGAGCTCAGGCCTCTCGAATTGACCCCTGCTGCCACACCGCCTTACTCTGCTACGATCTGTGCCTGCGCCAGAAATATTTTTGCCTCTGCCCCTTCTCTGTGCAGAGCAAGTCACTTCTCTGTCTGACATACTCTTAGATCAAATAAATAAAAATGAACTAAATACACTCCAAAAAAGGCTTTAGAACATATAACTGCACTGCTGAACAGCAAATAATCCCTTATTTTTTTCCCACTTATACACACCAAAAAAGGCTTTAAAACATATAACTGCACTGCTGAATGGCAAATAAGCCCATATTTGTTTCCAATAATACACGCCAAAAAAGGCTTTAGAACATATAACTGCACTGCTAAACGGCAAATAATCTTTTTGGTTTTTCACTAATACACGCCAAAAAGGCTGTAATTTTCCCACTTTACCACACAATGGTTAATAAGCCTCTTTTTTTCCACTAATACATCCCAAAAAAGGCTTTAGAACATATAACTGCACCGCTTAACGGCAAATAAGCCCTTATTTTTTTCCATTAATACAAGCCAAAAAAGGCTTTAATTTTCTCACTTCACCAAATAACGGCTAATAAGACTTTGTTTTTCCACTAATATGCCCCAAAAAAGGCTTTAGAACATATAATTGCACCGCTGAACGACTAATAATCCCTTATTTTTTTCCACTTATACACGCAAAAAAAGCTTTAAAACATATAACTGCACCACTGAACGGCAAATAAGCCCTTTTTTTTCCACTTATACACCCCAAAAAAAGCTGTAATTTTCTCACTTCACCAAATAACTGCTAATAAGCCTTTTTTTCCACTAATATACCCAAAAAAGGCTTTAGAACATATAACTGCACCACTGAACGAATAATAATCACTTTTTTCCCACTAATACACCCCCAAAAAACTTGTAGAACATATAATTGCATGGCTGAATGGCAAAATAAGCCCTTTTTTTTCGACTTTCGATCAAATAAATAAAAATGAACTAAATACACTCCAAAAAAGGCTTTAGAACATATAACTGCACTGCTGAACAGCAAATAATCCCTTATTTTTTTCCCACTTATACACACACCAAAAAAGGCTTTAAAGCATATAACTGCACTGCTGAATGGCAAATAAGCCCATATTTGTTTCCAATAATACACGCCAAAAAGGCTTTAGAACATATAACTGCACTGCTGAACGGCAAATAATCTTTTTGGTTTTTCACTAATACACGCCAAAAAAGGCAATAATTTTCTCTCTTCACCAAATAATGGCTAATAGGCCTTTTTTTCCCACTAATATGCCCAAAAAAAGGCTTTAGAACATATAACTGCACCGCTGAACGGCAAATAAGCCATTATTTTTATCCACTAATACATGCCAAAAAGGCTGTAATTTTGTAAAATCGCTACCTGAAAGAACGTTAAATTATTAACTATTTAAAAGGTAATACTTTATTGGTTTACGCCTAAAAAACAATGTGAAAAAAGGGGAAAAGAGTGACTCACATAAATCAAAATAGACTTAACCCTTTCAGAGCCAAGGATGTATATAACTGGTGTCGGGTACGTAGCTGGAAGTTCTAAATTGTTACACCCTCCTCAATTGTAGTACTACAACACTGGGTATTCTGTGAAAAGAACCCATGTGGTACCTGGGAGGTGTATACATACCCCAAATGTACAATTAGTTGCACACCCCGATACCAACCTCCTAAACCATCAGTAAAGGCGCTGAGGGTTTAAGTGTTAGAATCTGATTGACTGTCATCAAACATCCAAGGTAGTGATGTGATGTATCAGTCAATACACGAACTGGGGCATAGTAGGATAGGGGGCAATTAATGTGGGTACAAAACGGCCACATACAGGTGATAAATAAATTCACCCTTGTAGCAACCCTGACTTATCACCCACTCCTCCTATCCTATAGTATCCTATGCCTACTTCAGTGCAGATGATGGCTGAACACCCTATGCCTAGTATATGACTGTGTGCAGAAGATTCACCCCTACTACGCTGTAATTTTCTCACTTCACCACACAACGGCTAATAAGCCCTTTTTTTTTTTTTTTCACTAATACACCCAAAAAAAGGCTTTAGAACATATAACTTCCACAGCTGAACGGGTAATAAGCCCTTATTTTTTTCTACTAATACACCCCAAAAAAGGCTTTTGAACATATAACTGCACCGTTGAATGCTAATAAATAATGATGAGCGAGCATGCTCGGCCGAATACTTGTTCTGCTCGAGCATCGCTATGCTCGGCACATGGCTGCTAAGCAGCCAATAAACATGCAGGTAAGTACTGCCATCACTGTAATGCCAGTAGCCATTTTTGCTGTCAACGGTGTAATCCGTGAATTGTGTGATCTGCGCTTCATTACAATGTGTGGTTGTCAGGCCTAGATATAGGGAAAGAAATAAAAATTCAGAAAACTATTTTTCTCCCATAATCTATCCACATTTTTGCTGTCAACAGTTTAATCCATTAATTGTGTGAACTGCGCTTTAATAAATTGGGTGGTTGTCAGGCCTAGATATAGGGAAAAACTTAAAAATACAGAAAACTATTTTTCTCTCAAATTCTGTCCACATTTTTGCTGTCAATGGTGTAATCAGTGAATTGTGTGATTTGCGCTTCAATACATTGTGTGGTTGTTAGGCCTAGATGTACGGAAAAAATGTAAATTACAGAAAACTATTTTTCTCCCAAAATCTATCCACATTTTTTCTGTCAACAGTGTAATCCGTGAATTGTGTGATCTGCGCTTCAATACATTGTGTGGTTGTCAGGCCTAGATATACAGAAAAAAATTCAATTACAGAAAACTATTTTTCTCCCATAATCTGTCACATTTTTGCTGTCAACGGTGTAATCTGTAAATTGTGTGAACTGCGCTTCAATACATTGTGTGGTTGTCAGGCCTATATATATATACGGAAGAAATGTAAAATATAGAAAACTATTTTTCTTCCATAATCTATCCACATTTTTGCTGTCAACGGTGTAATCAGTGAATTGTGTGATTTGAGCTTCAATACATTGTGTGGTTGTTAGGCCTAGATATAAGGAAAAAATTTAAATTACAGAAAACTATTTTTCTCCCATAATCTGTCCACATTTTTGCTGTCAATGGTGTAATCCGTGAATTGTGTGATCTGCACTTCAATACATTGTGTGGTTGTCAGGCCTAGATATAGGGAAAAACTATAAAATACAGAAAAAAAATTCTTATACAGTCATGTGAAAAAATTAGGACACCCTTTGAAAGCATGTGGTTTTTTGTAACATTTTTAATAAATGGTTATTTCATCTCCGTTTCAACAATACAGAGAGATTAAAGTAATCCAACTAAACAAAGAAAACTGAAGAAAAGTCTTTTCAAGATCTTCTGTAAATGTCATTCTACAAAAATGCCTATTCTAACTGAGGAAAAAGATAGGACACCCTCACATGTATTCCCTCTTAAATTGGCTCAGATCTCACACAGGTATATCACACCAGGTGCACATAATTAGTAGATCGTTACTCTGCATGTTGAATGAGGCTTGCCCTATTTAAACCTCAGACATTTAGTTTGGTGTGCTCCTGACTGTTGAAGTGAGAGTGAGCACCATGGTGAGAGCAAAAGAGCTGTCAGAGGACTTCAGAAAAAAGATTGTAGCAGCCTATGAGTCTGGGAAGGGATTTAAAAAGATCTCAAAAGATTTTGAAATCAGCCATTCCACTGTCCGGAAGATAGTCTACAAGTGGAGGGCTTTCAAAACAACTGCCAACATGCCCAGGACTGGTCGCCCCAGCAAGTTCACCCCAAGAGCAGACCGCAAGATGCTAAAAGAGGTATCCAAAAACCCTAAAGTGTCATCTCGAGAACTACAGCAGGCTCTGGCTACTGTTGATGTAGAAGTACATGCCTCTACAATCAGAAAGAGACTGTACAAGTTTAACTTGCATGGGAGGTGTGCAAGGAGGAAACCTTTGCTTTCCAAGAGAAACATCGAGGCCAGACTGACATTTGCCAGCGATAAAGTTGACAAAGACCAGGACTTCTGGAATAATGTTCTTTGGACAGATGAGTCCAAAATTGAATTATTTGGACACAACAGCAGAGGACATGTTTGGCGTAAACCAAACACAGCATTCCAAGAAAAGAACCTCATACCAACTGTGAAGCATGGAGGTGGAAGTGTCATGGTTTGGGGCTGCTTTGCTGCAGCAGGACCTGGTCAGCTCACCATCATAGAATCCACGATGAATTCTACTGTGTATCAGAAGGTGCTTGAAGAACATGTGAGACCATCAGTTAGAAAATTAAAGCTGAAGCGGAACTGGACCATGCAACATGACAATGACCCAAAACATACTAGTAAATCAACCAAAGATTGGCTGAAAAAGAAGAAATGGAGAGTCCTGGAATGGCCAAGTCAAAGTCCAGATTTGAATCCCATTGAGATGCTGTGGGGTGACTTGAAAAGGGCTGTACGTGCAAGAAACCCCTCAAACATCTCACAGCTGTAAAAGTTCTGCATTGAGGAGTGGGGTAAAATTTCCTCAGACCGATGTCGAAGACTGGTAGATGGCTACAAGAACCGTCTCACTGCAGTTATTTCAGCCAAAGGAGGTAACACTCGCTATTAGGGGCAAGGGTGTCCTATCTTTTTCCTCAGTTAGAATAGGCATTTTTGTAGAATGACATTTACAGAAGATCTTGAAAAGACTTTTCTTCAGTTTTCTTTGTTTAGTCGGATTACTTTAATCTCTCTGTATTGTTGAAACGGAGATGAAATAACCATTTATTAAAAATGTTACAAAAAACCACATGCTTTCAAAGGGTGTCCTAATTTTTTCACAAGACTGTATAATCTGTCCACATTTTTGCTGTCAACGGTGTAATCCGTAAATTGTGTGATCTGCGCTTCAATACATTGTGTGGTTGTCAGGCCTAGATATAGGCAACAATATAAATATAAACTACATCAGAAAACAGTGTCTGCACCGCAGATTCCAATAATCTGAGCCTAAAATAGTGTCCATATGCTGTGGTGTTCTGTGACATATACAGTACGCCATCCGAAAACAGTTTATTTAGGGCAAATTCTAAAAATCTGGGCCTAATATAGTGTCCATATTCTGTGTGTTTCTGTGACATATACTGTCCTGCATCAGAAAACGGTGTCTTTAGCGGACTGCAAAAAAATCTGCGCCACATCTAGTGACAAAACCATTAATATGAAGAAGGCAACCACTAAGGGACCGGGAAGTGAGCATGATGCTGATGGTGCACGCAGAGGCCGTGGCCCTGGGCGCAATGAAACTGTGCCTGCTGCCAGTGCACTAGAAAAAAATAATCCACCGTACCCAGCTTCATGTCTAACTTAGCTGGGAGGCGCAGGACAACACTGTCCAAGTTGGAACAGTGCGAACAGTTGGTCATTTGGATTGCTGAAGATAATGCTTCCAGTCGGTTAAGCATCCCTCTCTCTTCCACCAAGTCCAGTCTCTGTAGCCAAGAGTCTGGTCAACCGAATCCTCTCTCATCATCCTTCCTCCAACCATGGAGAAGCTTGCCAAACGAGTGATCTCACACTCTGATTTTCTGAGGAGCTCTATCCAGTGCCTCTATTACATTTGGCCCTCGCGCCCAGCATGCTTGAAGAGGGACCTGAGATATTGTGCCCTGATTACCAACCTCTTGAGCCTTAACAGTCTCAAGAAGATGACGGTGGTGAGCAGCAATCATTCGTTCACAAGGTGGATGATGATAAAACACAGTTACCAATCACTGAGGTTGTGGTTAGGTGAAGTCAGGAGGATGAGCAGAGTCAGGAAGTGGAAGTGGAGGTGGTTGACGATGAGGTCACTGCCCCAACATGGGAAGGTGAAAAGCCGAGCGAGGACAGCAGTACACAGGGGGAGGGATCCGCAGCAACGCAATAGGCTGAAAGAGGCAGTGGGGTTGCAAAAGGGAAAAGTCGGCCCACACCAAACAGGACCACAACCGTTACACCGAGCACCTTCATGTGTAAATCTACCTTGCTAAGGTGTAGGTGTTCCGCAGTATGCCGCTTTTTTGAGCAAAGTGCAGACGCAAACTGGGTGAATGTTGTGGACGCCGGGAGTGAGTCGTACCCTGGGATGTCACAGGTGGTACCCACGTCCAGGATTGCGTCCATCAGGGACTCCGCCAGCAGCAATATTGCTGGCTCCAACCCCCACTTCTCCTCCTCCGCGACCTCCTTTTCCACATCCATCTCCAGCAGCAGTCAGCTATCAGTCGCTAGCTGGAAGCAGTGTAGCACTGCTGTGGGTAAGGGTCAACAGGCCGTGCTGAAGTTGATCTGTTTAGGGGACAAACAGCACACTGCCGCAGAGCTGTGGCATGGTATAAGGGACCAAACTGAGCTATGGCTCTCGCCATTTAACCTACAACCAGGCATGGTTGTGTCTGACAATGGCCGTAACTTGGTGGTGGCTTTGGAGCTCGGCAGCCTGACACACATCCCATGCCTAGCCCACTTCTTAAACTTAGTGGTTTAGTGGTTTATCAAAACCTACCCCAATTTGCCACAGCTACTAGTGAAGGCGTGCTGTGTGTGTGCCCATTTACGCAAGCCGTCCACAGCTTCAGCCGGTCTGTCAACGCTGCAGCAGCGTTTGCGGCTTCCAGCTCACCGAATGTTGTGCGACATGAGCACGCGCTGGAACTCTTGGTTCCACATTTTGGCCAGGCTTTGCAACATGGTCGTCGCCTTTCGAGTCAACTGCCACTATTCACAGGCGAGGAGTGGGCATTGATGAATCCACACAGATGGTTAGTGGCGATAACGCTATTATCAGCTTAACCATCCCACTGCTGTGTCTACTCAAAAGATCGCTGCTCACAATTACGGTTGACACTCTGAATGTGGCAGATGAGGAAATGGGGGAGGACATTACACAGGGTGATTGCCAGCCCACGCTCAGTTCATCTTCTCAGCGCGAATTGGACCGTGAAGAGGAGGAGAAGGAGCTGGAGATAGTTGCCTCTGCTACAGAGGGTAGTACCCATGAAACTTTAATTCTATCTGTTCAGCGTGGATGGGCAGAAGAGGAGGAGGAAGATGAGGAGATGGAGAGTCATCCTGATGTTGACATCGACGTCTTGCCTGTTGGTACTATGGCACACATGGCTGACTTCATGTTAGGCTGCCTTTCCAGCGACAATCGCATTATACGCATTTTAGATATCACGGATTACTGGGTCTTCACCCTATATGACCCCCGCTACAAAGAGAACTTCTCATCTCTCATACTTCTGGTGGAGAGGACGAGCAAAATGGTGCAATACCAAAAGATCCTTGTTGGAAAATTGCTCCAAAATGTTCCATCTGACAATGCTGGTGGCAGAGTCCGTACTTCCTTAGGCAACCGAGGAAGGAAGACAAGGGGAACACACAGCAGTTCCAACAAAGGCAGCGCAACACTCTCCAAGGCATGGGACACTTTCATGACACCCCACCAGCAACCTCAGCCTGAAGCGCGGCCTAGTGGTACAAGGAGGGAAACGTTTTGGAAGATGGTGAAGGAATACATAACAGACCGTGTCAGTGTCCTAAATGATCCCTCAGTGCCTCACAACTACTGGGTGTCCAAGCTGGATATGTGGCACGAACTTGCGCTCTATGCCTTGGAGGTGCTGGTCTGCCCTGCCGCCAGCGTTTTGTCTGAGCGTGTATTTAGTGCTGCTGGTGGCATTATAACAGATAAGCATATCCGCTTGTCCACTGGCAATGCTGACAGGTTGACACAGATAAAAATGAACAAGGCCTAGATTGCCCCTGACTTCTCAACTCCACCAGAGGAGAGCTGAGCTGATGATGAACATAAAAGCAATTTCAAGCTATCATTTATAATGTACTCAATCTACTGTAGTGTATTCCCATGCACCTTTTCGACGACAAAAAAGAGTATATGGTTGAATCTTGTTTTCTCATCATCCAGATTGTATATATTCCCTCCACTCTAATTTTTTTAATAGGGTCATCTCAACTGCAGGCCCTCAACTCAAATTGTTTTATAGGGTCATCTCACCAGCAGGCCCTTTCCCCTAATATTTTGCAGCAGGCCTTCGCCCCTAATGTTTTAGAGGGTCAGTTCAGCAGCAGCCCCTCGCCCCTAATGTTTTAGAGGGACAGTTCAGCAGCAGGCCGTCGCCCCTAATGTTTTAGAGGGTCAACTCATCAGCAGGCCCTCGCCCCTAATGTTTTAGAAGGTCAGTTCAGCAGCAGGCCCTCGCCCCTAATATTTTAGAGGGTCAGCTCAGCAGCAGGGCCTCTCATATAATTTTTTACAGGGTCAGCTCACCCGCAGGCCCTCAGCGAAAATCTTTTAGAGGGTCAGCTCACCAGCATGCCCTCACCCATAATGTTTTAAATGGTCAGCTCAGCAGCAGACCCTCACCCCTAATGTTTTTGAGGGTCACCAGCAGACCATAAATCATACTTTTTCCGTAGACGGTGTCCGCTGGGGACAGTTAAATTATCCACGTCACATCTGCTGTGTAAAGTGTGCGGATATAAAAAATAAAATCTTTTAGAGGGTTAGCTCAATAGTAGGCCCTCACCTACAAGTCCAGTCTCACTATCCAATAGTCTGGTCAACACAATCATCACCACCGGGGGTCACGTAACTACTTAGCACCGAGGAGTATCGTTGGTTATCGGAATGAACCACACAAATCCTCTCGATACACTTGCTCACAACAGCCATGCACCACCACCCACAGAATCGAGAAAGAGGTATCAATCTGTCAATCCTTTCCGTGTCCGGGCGGGTGAGGTTTCCCGTGTGTAGTCAATCTAAGCCGCAGGCTACACTCCTGGTGGTGCCCTTCCGTCAATAAGTTTAAGTTTGAGCATTACAGCCATACTACCCCCGGAACCCAAAGAGTTTGGTTTTCTATAAAATGCTCGGCAGGTAATGGGAATAACGCCGCCGGATCGCCTGTGGGATCATCTTCGAACCTCCGACTTTCATTGTTGATTAATTAAAACATTCGTGGCAACGAATGCTTTGGCTGTGGTTCGTCTTGCGCCGGTCCAAGAATTTCACCTATAGCGGTACAATATGGATACCACCGGCCGTCCCTCTTAATCATGGCCCCAGTTCCGAAAATCAACAACATTTTTGGCTGAACTTGCACTTTATATACAAGTAAATATACAGAAAAAAATGTTTCCTAACAATTTTTACTCTACAATCGATTTATCTTTGGTTTTGTGCGTATTATTGTCAGTCTGCAAAAGTGGCGTACTTCTCGGACAACATCACTCCCAGCAGCGACATGGGAGTCCAAGATGCATCCAGACATTGTCCCCATGGTGTTACCGATCCATTTCAGTGGTGTTTCTGTCACTTTCAACCAGGACCAGGCACCCTCCCCTCTTCAGATCAGGGGGTGCCTGGTTGTGTCCCATTCACTTCCATTATACTCGGGTGCTCGACCGAGCACACGAATATAGCAATGTGTTCGGGCTGATCACCCAAACACCCGAATACTTTGGTGCTCGATCTTAACTACTAATAAACCTTTTTTTCCACTTATACACCCCAAAAAAAGCTTTAAAACATAACTGCACCGCTGAACAGCTAATAAGCCCTATTTTCCCATTAATACATGCCAAAAAACGCTTTAGAACATATAAATGCACTGCTGAACAGCAAATAAGCCCTTATTTTTTTCCACTAATACACTGTAAAAAAAGGCTTTAGAACATATAACTGCACCGCTGAACGGCTAATAAGCCCTTTTTTCCCACTAATACATGCCTAAAAA
Source organism: Bufo bufo (assembly GCF_905171765.1). Taxonomy (NCBI): domain Eukaryota; kingdom Metazoa; phylum Chordata; class Amphibia; order Anura; family Bufonidae; genus Bufo; species Bufo bufo. Next base: position 695,571,113 of record NC_053390.1, on the reverse strand, counting down.
GGCTTTAGAACATATAACTGCAACACTGAATGGGTAATAAGCCCTTATTTTTTTTTCCACTAGTGCACCCCAAAAAAGGCTTTAGAACATATAACCGCACCTCTGAACGACAAATAATACTTTTTGTTTTTTACTAATACATGCAAAAAAAGGCTGTCATTTTCTCAATTTACCACACAACGGCTAATAAACCCCTTTTTTCCCACTAATACATCCCAAAAAAAGCTTTATAACATATAAGCACCGCTTAACAGCAAATAAGACCTTTTTTTCCACTTATTCATGCCAAAAAAGCCTTTAGAACATATAACTGCACCGCTGAATGGCAAATAAACCATTATTTTTATCCACTAATGCACGCCAAAAAGGCTGTAATTTTCTCACTTCGCAACACAACGGCTAATAAGCCCTTTTTTTTGCACTAATACACCCCAAAAAAGGCTTTAGAACATAAAACTGCACCGCTGAATGGCTAATAAGCCCTTATTTTTTTTTTCCACTAATACACCCCAAAAATGGTTTTAGAACATATAACCACACCTCTGAAATGCAAATATTACTTTTTGTTTTCCACTAATACATGCCAAAATAGGCTGTAATTTTCCCCCTTCACCCCAAAAAGGCTTTAAAACATATTACTGCACAGCTGAAAGGAAAATATGCCCTAATTTTTTCCACTAATACACCACAAAAAAGGCTGTAATTTTCTCACTTCACCACACAACGGCTAATAAGCCCATTTTTTTTGCACTAATACACCCCAAAAAAGGCTTTAGAAAATACTGCACCGCTGAACGGCTAAAAAGCCCTTTTTCCCCATTAATACATGCCAATAAAGGCTTTAGAGCATATAAATGTACTGCTGAACGGAAAATAAGCTCTTAATTTTCCCCCTAATACACAGAAAAAAAGGCTTTAGAACATATAACTGCACCGCTGAATGGCTAATAAGCCCCTTTTCCCCATTAATACATGCCAATAAAGGCTTTACAGCATATAAATGCACTGCTGAACGGAAAATAAGCTCTTAATTTTTCCCACTAATACACAGAAAAAAAGGCTTTAGAACATATAACTGCACCTTCTGAAAGGCAAATATGCCCTATTTTTTTCCACTAATACACCACAAAAAAACACTGTAATTTTCTCACTTCACCATACAACGGCTAATAAACCCCTTTTTTCCCACTAATACATCCCAAAAAATGCTTTTGGACATATAACTGCACCGCTGAACGGCAAATAATCCCTTATTTTTTTCCACTTATACACGCCGAAAGAGGCTTTAGAACATATAACTGCACCGCTGAACGGCAAATAATCCTTTATTTTTTTCCACTTATACATGCCAAAAGAGGCTTTAGAACATATAACTGCACCACACAAGGGCTAATAAGTCATACAAATATTTCCTATTAATACATCATGTTAATGGCTGTATCACACAGCACTTGCATCGGTTTTGGTGCGAATTGAATGTTTCCTGAAATACAGATCAAATTCCACTTTGTCAACTTTGATTCTGTTATCTCTACTTATAAGCTATCACATATTACCAGTGTCTGTATTATCATATATTGTGCCTCTAAATAAAGCAGAAATATGCAGGTTATCTTTTTGAGCAGATCTCAGTGTGCTGAAGCTGTAGTGTATGTGATGTTTTTATGCTAGCACACAGCTCTAGGACACAGCTCTGCCCTCAGCATGTCTTGCCCTGTCAGTCAAGGGGAGGGGGGCGTGTGCAGAGCGCAGGGGGTGTTACAAAGCAGTGCTCAGAATATTCAGCCCCGCCTCTGAGTACTCGAAATGCTCATTTGTATATAAATAAAAATGCTGATATCTCTGTAGCTGTTTATCATACAGACAAACTAAAGGTATAGTTTTAATCAGTATGATGAGTACTACCAGCCAGTATGTCTGGTTTAATAGGGTTGATCCTGGTGACAGAGCCATTTTAATTATTCAATGAAACTTCTTGTATCCCCCGCTATGCTGCCAATGAGATTTGTGCTGACTTTGTTACTGTGACAACCAAGAGGCTCTGTCATGATCAACTCCAAGAACTAAAGCATCTGATAGAGTAATGGTATTCGTTCAGGTAAGACTCTGTGCAGATTAAATTTCAGCATTACATTCAGCTTAGAAATCAGTAGTGTTGATCAAGCAGGCTTGGCTGAACACAGTTCGACTCGAGCATCGCGATGCTCGGCCGAATATCACGTGTGCTCGAGCGCAATGCTCGAATCAGTGTATTTAAATCGAATTTAGCCTCTATTTCTGAAAAGTTGCTGGCGGGATTCGAACTCACAACCTTCTACATTACAGCCAAGAATGTTAACCACTACACTATAGAGCTGCATGGCCAGTTAAAAATACAAAAAATAAAAAATAAAATATGAGACTTCTGCTATATAGGAATACTTACTAGTAGTAAGTATTCCTATACAGCAGAAGTCTCATATTTTTTTATTTTTTTTAAGTAACTGGTCATGCAGCTCTATAGTGTAGTGGTTAAGGTTCTTGGCTGTAATGTAGAAGGTTGTGAGTTTAAACCCCAAAAGAAACTTTTCAGAAATAGACGCTGAATTAGATTTAAATACACTTGGTGTCCCCAAGCATTGACTCCATATATGAACATAGCTATATATGGAGTCAGAGCAGGGACTCATAAGCTGAACTAGAGTCCCGACACCCTTCTGTCTTCAGAGGGGTGCCTGGTTTAATGCTCGGGTTCTCTAAGTGACTCACATCTGTAGAGAACCCAAGCATTGGGAAGTGTTCTACACAAGCACTTTGGTGCTCAATCAACACTATTGATCGCAAGTTTTTATATCAAATATCTGCATTTCGAGAATTCTCGAAGCTGTAGAATATAGTTCTATATCTTCGTAATCACGAATATTCTAAAAAAAAATCATCAGTACCCTCACTGCTTCTTGCTTGTGGGCCAATGAGAAGGCTGCAATATCTTTGTCTGAGCTTAGGAAAGGAAAGTTGCCTACCCTTTACTATATAAGAAACTCCCCAGCAGCCATTTTCTGCTGTTTTTTGCAGTTCTGAGAGAGAGATAGAGCAGTGTCATTACTGTGCTCTGTGTTTTGCTGAGTCACCTGTATCCTTATTTAATTACATTAGTTAGTTAGCTCATATATATAATACAGATAGTTAGTGGGAGATAGTCAGTGTAGGTTAGATAGTGATATAGTTAGCTGATAGGTTCCAGTGCAGGGTGTTAGGTAGTGTGATAGTAATTATTGTACTGTGCATTTTCTCAAGAAACTTATAGCAGCTTGAAAAATGTAGCAAAAGTGAGCCACGCCTGTATTGCACTCGCAATACGCTCATATTACATTGCCGATTTTCACAATCAAGAATATAATTACTAGAGATCACAAATTCTAGAATTTGAAAATTTATGGCGAATATTAGGTCAAAAATTTGCGAAAAACGATTATTGCCTATGCTGCTCATCACTATAAATCAGAAGAAGGTCCCAGTGTATATGGTATCTAAATCTGTGAAGAAGGAGCCGAAATTAACAGAATGTAACTGTGTTGATAGTACAATATTACAAGATTTAGGGCCCCACTTTTTATTTTGCCCAGGGCCCTGCACAGGACATATCCATGTGATAAGGAAATATGACTAGTGGTGGAATCATGATTTCTATTGTGCTTAATACACAGTAACTACATCACTGTATGTATTTATATGGCTGCATGATCTGTTTATACCCAGACTAAGACAGACATGAAGAGATACTGCTGCAGGCAGTAATACTGTATGTAATGTATACATATGACACATGTTCTGCTCCTCAATACAATGTTATTCACCTGTTAGATACCTGGGACGTTAACTGAAAGGCAGGTTACATGACACTTATGAGGGTCATGACTGATGCCATGTTTAGGCACATTTTACAGGACTAAAACTGGCAGTACCATTTTTTTCTTTAGCGAGATGCTGCTGTATGAATATAATAAAGGTCTGTAAGCAAAAATGTAAATAAATGTATATTAGAATATTGCTCAACATCCGATTCTCTGAATAAAGAAATGTAATTAATACCTCTTTAATTGTAAAATTCAGTATGCTGGTTTTGCTATGTAGAATTTTCTTTTAAACCGCACAGTTTCTTTACATTGTTAGGTTACTTACATTTTTACATCACTGAATCCAAGTTTAGTATGATAAATTTGCCTATGACTAGGGCTAGTCTAATACAAACTTTAAAAAAATATGTTGTCTGTTTTTAAACTGTATTTACAAGATGGACGTGGGAAGAAACTCTGTAGAGAGCATCTGTTTTCTTGTACAAACTGATTGCTATGCCACCCATAATATCATCATCCAGGGAATGTTTACACCTACAGTGCATATAAAATGTCTACACACCCCTGTAAAAATGTCAGGTTTCTGTGATGTAAAAAAATGAACCAAAGATAAATCATTTCAGAACTTTTTCCACCTTTAATGTGACCTATAAACTGTACAACTCAATTGAAAAACAAACTGAAATCTTTTAGGTGGAGGGAAGAAAACAAAACAAAAAAATAAAATAATGTGGTTGCATAAGTGTGCACACCCTCTTATAACTGGGGATGTAGCTGTGTTCAGAATTAAGCAATCACATTAAAAATCATGTTAAATAGGAGTCAGCACACACCTGCCATCATTTAAAGTGCCTCTGATTAACCCCAAATAAAGTTCAGATGCTCTAGTTCAGGGGTCTCCAAACTTTTCAACAGGAGGGCCACATTGAAGATTTTACAAGTATTCGGGGGCCGGAAAAAAAAATCAATTATGTATTAAATTAAATGTATATATTTTACATGGATCGTTTTTGTAATCAGCATGATATGACTGAGAACAAAAGAGAAAAAACTTTAGCAAAACAACGCAAAGACACCCGTGTCCCTATCAACGGTGTCCCCATCAGCACAAAAATGTCCCCATCAGCACAGCAATGTCCCCATCAGCACAGCAATGTCCCCATCAGCACAGCAATGTCCCCATCAGCACAGCAATGTCCCCATCAGCACAGCAATGTCAGCATCAGCACAGCAATGTCAGCATCAGCACAGCAATGTCAGCATCAGCACAACAATGTCCCCATCAGCACAGCAATGTCCCCATCAGCACAGCAATGTCCCCATCAGCACAGCAATGTCCCCATCAGCACAGCAATGTCAGCATCAGCACAGCAATGTCAGCATCAGCACAGCAATGTCAGCATCAGCACAACAATGTCCCCATCAGCACAGCAATGTCAGCATCAGCACAGCAATGTCAGCATCAGCACAGCAATGTCAGCATCAGCACAGCAATGTCCCCATCAGCCGTGTCACCCTTAAGCACAGCAATGTCCCCATCAACGATGTCCCCATCAGAACAGCAATGTCCCCATCAGCGGAGTCCCCATTAGCAGCTGATAGGGGCCACCACTGATGGGGACACTGCTGTTGGGGACGCGGCTGATGGGGACACCATTGATGGGGACACCCGTGTCCCTATCAGCGGTGTCCCCATCAGAACAGCAATGGCCAAATCAGAACAGCAATGTCCCCATCAGAACAGCAATGTCAGCATCAGCACAGCAATGTCCCCATTAATGATGTCCCCATCAGAACAGCAATGTCCCCATCAGCGGAGTCCCCATTAGCAGCTGATGGGGACACCACTGATGGGGACACTGCCTTTGGGGACGCGGTTGATGGGGACACCCGTGTCCCTATCAGTGGTGTCCCCATCAGAACAGCAATGTCCCCATCAGAATGGGGACGCTGATGGGGACATTGCTGTACTGATGGGGACACCATTGATGGGGACACCTTTGTCCCCATCAGCAGTGTGCCAATCAGCGGTGTCCTCAGCAATGTCCCCATCAGCACAGCAATGTTCACATCAGCAGTTTCCACATTAGCAGCGTCCCCATCATTGCTGATGGGGACGCCGCTGTGCTGATGTGGAAACCGATGATGGGTCACCGCTGATGGGGATACCCATGTCCCCATCAGCGGTGTCCCCAGCAATGTCCCATCAGAACAGCAATGTCCCCATCAGCAGTGTCCACCGCAACATCCCCATCAGCACAGCAATGTCCCTGTCAGCGGTGTCCCCAGCAGCATGTGTCCCCATCACCGCTGATGGGGACACCTCTGATGGGGACATTGCTGTGCTGATGGGGACATCGATTATGGGGTTACCGCTGATGGGGACATTGCTATCCTGATGGGGACACCATTGATGTGGACACCCATGTCCCCATCAGCAGTGTGCCAAACAGCAGTGTCCCCAGCAATGTCCCCATCAGAACAGAATTGTCCCCATCAGCAGTGTGCCCATCATCGCTGATGGGGACACCTCTGATGGGGACATTGCTGTGCTGATGGGGACACCATTGATGGGGACACCCGTGTCCTCATCAACGGTGTCCCCATCAGAACAGCAATGTCCCCATCAGCACAGCAAAGTCCCCATCAGCAGTGTCCCCAGCAGCACAGCAATATCCCCATCAGTATGTGTCCTCAGCAGCTTGTGTCCCCATCAGCGCAGCACAGCAATGTCAGCGTTCCCCATTGTGTCCCCATCAGCGTTGTGCAACACTTGCCTCCGCTGTAGCCGGTTTCTGCTCCTCTTCTTTTTTTTTTCTTCTTGGACTCCTGAGTCCCGACTCCCGCCCGCTGCTACACACGTGGATTTGTTATTTCAAACAGCGGGCGGGAAGAGGGGAGGTGCCGCACCTGTGACGTCACTGGTTGCCGGGACATCGGCGGTCCCAGCAGCCAATCAAAAAGCACAGCGTGACAGCATGGGCGGTTGTGCGGCTTTCGTTCCTGCAACCTGTCAGCTGCGGGCGGGCGCGGAATCGAACACACAACACAAGAGTGACAGCATGGGCGGTTGTGCGGATTTGGTTCCTGCAACCTGCCAGCTGCGGGCGGGCCGGATCGAACGCACAAGCGGGCCGGATGTGGCCCGCGGGCCGGGGTTTGGAGACCCCTGCTCTAGTTGGTCTTTCCTGAAATGTTCTTAGTCACATCCCACAGCAAAAGTCATGGTCCACAGAGAGCTTCCAAAGCATCAGAGGGATCTCATTGTTAAAAGGTATCAGTCAGGAGAAGGGTACAAAAGAATTTCAAAGGCATTAGATATACCATGGAACACACATCATCAAATAGAGAAAATATGGCACAGCAGTGACATTACCAAGAACTGGATGTCCCTCCAAAATTGATGAAAAGACGAGAAGAAAACTGGTCTGGGAAGCTACCAAGATGATTACAGCAACATTAACGGAGGATTATCTGGCAAGTACTGGCTGTTTGGTACATGTGACAACAATCTCCTGTATTCTTCATATGTCTGGGCTATGGGGTAGAGTGGCAAGACGAAAGCCTTCTCTTACGAAGAAAAACATCCAAGCCAGGCTACATTTTGCAAAAACACATCTGAATTCTCCCAAAAGCATGTGGGAAAAGGTGTTATGGTCTGATGAAACCAAGGTTGAACTTTTTGGCCATAATTCCAAAAGATATGTTTGACACAAAAACAACACTGCACATCACCAAAAGAACACCATACCCACAGTGAAGCATGGTGGTGGCAGCATCATGCTTTGGGGATGATTTTCTTCAGCTGGAACTGGGGCCTTAGTTAAGCTAGAGGAAGTTATGAACAGTTTCAAATACCAGTCAATATTGGCACAAAACCTTCAGGCTTCTGCTAGAAAGCTGAACATAAATAGGAACTTCATCTTTCAGCATGACAACGCCGCAAAGCATACATCCAAATCAACAAAGAAATGGCTTCACCAGAAGAAGATTAAAGTTTTGGAATGGCCCAGCCAGAGCCCAGACCTGAATTCGATCTGAAGAGGGCTGTGCACAGGAGATTCCCCGCAATCTGACAGATTTGGAGTGTTTTTGCAAAGAAGTGTCAAAATGTGCCATGCTGATAGACTGATGCCCAAAAAGACTGAATGCTGTAATAAAATCAAAAGGTGCTTCAACAAAGTATTAGTTTAAGGGTGTGCACACTTATGCAACCATATTATTTTATTTTTATATTTTTTCTTCCCTTTACCTAAAAGATTTCAGTTTTTTTATATTTTTATTGAGTTTTACAGTTTATAGGTCACATTAAAGGTGGAAAAAGTTCTGAAATGATTTATCTTTGTCTCTTTTTTTTACATCACAGAAACCTGGCATTTTAACAGGGGTGTGTAGACTTTTTATATCCACTGTACATACACTGCACTGCCCCAAGATCATCCACATTTTCATCCATTAATAAAACACATCAGTGATCTTTGTTGGGAAAGAACTATTGTCTATTACATGGAACAACAATATCATACAGCATATCAATAAAAAGTGACGTAGGTGAAATAAAAGATGCATCTTGAGTGATTGCTATGGATTATATATGTATGTTATTTACCGGTAAAAAGTTCTATTGCAAAAAATGGAACATTGTAATCCATAGCAGTCATTCAAGACTCATCTTTTATTTCACCTACATAACATTTTATTGATATATTGTATGATATTGCTCTTCCATATAATAGACAATAGTTATTTCCCAACAGAAATCACTGATGTATTGAATTACAGTACTACTTAAAAGACAGGTTTGAAGTATTGTTTGCCATCTCCAAAATGGATTTAAAAATAAGCATAAAGCCATGTAGTTGCTCCAAATATAACCTTACTTTTCTTGTGAAAATCTGACTCTAATCTCAAAAGACGTCTTTTGTTTTTATGCAAATATGGTTTGTGGTCACCATGGGTGAAGTTCCTCTGCTTGGTAAACCATTGCTCTACCATATTGCCACTGCTGTCTCGAGCAGACGTGGGCATTGCTCCACTCTCCCTGTGTGCATTGGGACTAGTGCTCAGTGTACTTCCTGTCAGCACTTCTATATTTAATCCTTCCCTTTTGCTCCTTGTCCAGCCGATGACTAAGGTGCTAATCAGAATAGGAGAAAATGGATTGGGGGTCACTCAATATCTGGCAAGCATACGCTGAGGTCGAAGGTATATCGAATTGAAACTTTATATAGCTAATAGATAAAAAACAACATCACTGGTAAAACATATTTCATAATACACTATAAAACTGATAAAAGTGCAATTAGCAAGGTGGCTGTTCACCACAATCTTGAATGGATGGTATCCTAGAGTATATGACCCAATTCATTAAGGTAAGTCAGTTGAAGACAAGATGTGTATCACAATATTATCCACAAGGTTAGACTGAGCGTTAGAGTGTTTCTTGAGGTTAAGTCACATGTGTTCACATGCACTAAAGACCCGAAAAGTTAGATAGTGCTCTATTACTATGGCACTTTACCACTCCTGCGTCTGTTGTTAAGGGTCTGCTTGCACGGCGTGGCGTGGGTCTCCACTGTAATCTGCAAGGACCTGTGTATAAGGCTTCCCCACTCCTGCATCCGTTGTTGGATGTCTGTTTAGGCGGTGTGGCGTTGATCTCCGCTGTGACCTGCAAGATCCTGTGTGGCGTCCCACGTGGTTCACTGATGGGTCACGTGATTTAAAAGTTCGGGCGGAGCTTCATTCTATATTTGGAGGTAGGTGGTTTTTTCAAAGGCTGCTGTTTCCCCGGGTGTAGAATCATGCAATTTTGAGCGCTCTTTCTTAATGATCCCTCACTGTTGTTACAAACGCGTTTCGGGGTAAAGAGACCCCTTCCTCAGTGGTTTTGATTAGCCTCCCTATTTAGCTTGGCTATGGATCAACCCCCTTGCCAGGGCTTTGTAGTTTTCTAATCTTTAGTAACCAGTGAAGTTGTAATCTCTTGTCTGACTACCAATGTACTGTACCTAGCCTGTCTGCCAATTCTGCTCCGTACCACCTGCCCTGACCTTGTAACAACCTTGACTACATACATACTTAGTCTGTTCCAACCTTAGAATTGCTATCTGGAATATGCACATATTCAACCTGCCCTGACCTTGGACTGTGTTCAGACTACGACGTTTACCTGAGTCCTTTGTGCTTTGAACTGGTGTCTCTGAACTCCGTGGGTCAGCTGTCAAACATACAGAACTACGCCAGGATGTTGTAACCTGGTTGGTTCCCTGCAGTGAGGTCCAGATTCCTGTACAGGGGTTAAAGGGTGAATACCAGGGAACTATCAGGACCATGCCTTAAGGTTAGTTTGCACAGGGGATCTACTGTACACCCACTGTCTGTTACAGCCGCCTAATGCCTCCCTCTCTTGTTTAATTTACAGTCACTGAGATTTTCAAAGCTGATGAAGTGTCCACTATTCGCTAAATTGTCAAATTTGCGTTCACCCATAGTTAAATATGTCAGTGTTGCTCTGACATTATTTGCTATTACTGTCATTACATTCAAGACCTTGGGCATGGGGAACTAGGGAAAGAAAGATCAACAATTTGTAAAAACGTAAAAAAACAAATAACATCCTTTCCTAAAAAATCTGAGTCTTAGTCAGCACAGTAGGCAGGGAAACACACATACACAGTGACCCCTAACTTGCACCCAACCCGCTGTCCCTGTCTACTTGCAGAGCAAGCCCTAAGCAGCAAGTCCACAACTGGTCAACCGTCCCTATGCTGGTAAGTGCAGGGAGTCAAACCTAGCACCCGCGGTAAAAACTGCAGGGATCTGTTCACACATCTGGAACCCAGAACAGACAAGCACACAGTGAAAGGTCGTGTAGGAAAAGGTCAAATCCGGGACATCAATACAATATCAAATCACAGAGCAGAGAGAGAGGTCCAAGTCAGACCGAAGTCAAATCCAATCGCAGCAATCCAAAACGCAAAATAGCAACTGGAGCACAGCAAGGAAAACCTATAACTGGCAATGGTATATAGCCAGCAGGGATTTAAATATAGCGCAGAGTCCCTGGATCAGAACCTGATAGGTCTATGATTCGGCACTCCATTAGTCAGAACCCAGCACACAGGAATAGATCATCTGAGCAATCAGGCAACAGCTAGTCTCTTCCAGCACACACCCGCTGTGGGGAGAAAGAGAATTGCGTCTAGTTGCTAATGATGCTGCCATATCACGAAGGGGCGTGGCGTAACAGCATGTTTTCCTGGCACAGCCTTGCGGAAGATCTCACTGCTGGAGCCCGGGCAGGTAAGTTTGTGTCTTAATAGATTAGAAAGTGTTATATATCGATCAGGGCAACTGGGGCAACTTCGATTTGCAAACAAATCCCAAAAAAAATTTTAAATGATAAATCGGACACGAAGCAAACTTCAAGATGTTTTATCATCTTTACAAGGAACCCACAGCATTATAAATCATTATAATGCTGTCAGTTAGTGTCTTAGGGGCAGTGTCCAGTCCGGAAAATTTAGAGGATTTAAAAAAATTCACTGCATTCTGAAGTACAAAATAGAAATAATTTTAAGGGATTAAACCAGAATTAACCCACCAGGTTCAGGATTCATTAGTCATATTCACATTTTTTAGATCTTTGAAGTGGCAGATGTACAGTGTGTCATCTTCTATTCATCAATGTGGTACTATTTATGTTTTATTCACCCCTGACAGTCTGAAACCACTCATGCTGCAACTTAATTCAAGCAAATAAGTTTGCCTTATGTCTTAGCACAAGTACCCTGGTATGCCAATTAAAAGTAAATCACTGGATCTATAAAGAAAATAGCAGGAAGGCTAAAATGAAGGCATTATCCAAGAGTTTACGGTGCTCAGTGATGCCATTTTAAATATTTCAGATGGTCTATAAATAATTAAAACTCCACTACTACAAATTATGCCCAATTATGTAAATAAATAGCCTCCTCCCAAAATTCATTAAATATTCTAAATGAGAGGCCAAACAGTTTCACCAAAGTACAAGGTTTCAGTCTGTCAAATGATATTTGACAATGTTTATAAGGTAATGGCCTGTGGAGTTATTCCCTGTGCACGTCGTTTTGGATAAATAATTATAGTATACATCTTGTGAGCGGCAAAAAAACATTACCTTATCAAATGTGATTTCTTAGAATACTTTCCTGAGTTCATATTTACTAGCTAGCAACTGTCCTTTATTAAATTAATACAGATTGAATATGGTAAACATAATACCATAGACTCTATTAAGAAATGAATTGAGAAGTATCTCAATTTTCTGAATTAAATTACCGCTTTTCACTTCACCTCTGTCAAGACTAAAAAGAATGCTATGTTTAAAAGGACAATCATTTACATAGAATAATTACAATGAAATAGAAAAAAGTGCTTCACAAAAAGATTTACAGTAAAATAGTGTATTTTTATGAATACAGTTTCTAAAGAGTGAAAGTTAAAGAAATTATCATGGATTTACGGGTAAGTTAATCATTCACTTTTGTATACTACTCTCCATGGAAGTTTCAGTCCCCAGACAGTTGTACAGTATATAAAGGTTTGTATTTTGATTCACAAAGATTCAAGTTAGAATAGGCATACACTTTAGATAGCTAGGAGGCAAATCTTATAATGTCTTTTGCGGCACTGCAAGAGTCTGGTTTTTAGAAACACCGAGCAATCAGGATTGGTGCTCCCACATCAGGCATACTGACATCAATGGTCAAGTGGCCTCAGGCATATCACATGACCAAGAAGAGCAGCCTATTTAAACAATCAACCTGCTGGTCACAGATGGCCTGTGAATGATATCTGTATTTCACCAGCTGCTGCCACCTCACTAGTCTGTGGACTCCTCATGCTACTGCTACCTCAACACTATGTCTATGGGCCACTTTGTGGTCTCCTCATGCTGCTGCTACCTCAACACTATGTCACTGGGTCACTCTGTGTTCCTCTCATGCTGCTGCCACGAAACACTATGTCACAGGGCTGCACTATGGTCTCCTCATGCTGCTGCCGCCTCACCACTATGTCACTGGGCCACTCTGTGGTCTCCACATGCTGCTGCTACCTCAACACTATGTCACTGGACCACTCTATGGTCTCCTCATGCTGCTGCCACCTCAAAACTATGTCACTGGGCCACTTTTTGGTTTCCTCATGTTACTGACACCTCACTACTCTGTGGTCTCCCCATGTTGCTGCCACCTCACTACTCTGAAGTCTCCTCATGCTGCTGCTACCTCAACACTATGTCACTGGGCCACTCTGCAGTCTCCTCATGCTGCTGCTACTTCAACAATATGTCACTGGGCCACTCTGTGGTCTCCTCATGCTGCTTCCACCTCAACACTATGTCACTGGGCCACACTGTGGTCTCCTCATGCTGCTGCCACCTCAACACTATGTCAATAAGCCACTCAGTGTTTAGGTAGCAGCAGCATGAGGAGACCACAGAGTAGCTTATTGACATAGTGTTGAGGTGGCAGCAGCATGAGGAGACCACAGTGTGGCCCAGTGACATAGTGTTTAGGTAGCAGCAGCATGAGGAGACCACAATGTCACTGGGCCACACTGTGGTCTCCTCATGCTGCTGCCACCTCAACACTATGTCAATAAGCCACTCTGTGGTCTCCTCATGCTGCTGCTACCTAAACACTATGTAACTGGGCCACTCTGTTGTCTCCTCATGCTGCTGTCACTTTACTACTATGTGGTCTCCTCATGCTGCTGCCACCTCACTACTCTGTGGTCTCCTCATGCTGCTGCCACTTTACTACTCTATGGTCTTCTCATCCTGCTGCCAACTCACTACTCTGTGGTATCATCATGCTGCTGCTACCTCAAAACTATGTCACTGGGCCACTCTGTGGTTTCCTCATGTTGCTGCCACCTCACTACTCTGTGGTCTCCCCATGCTGCTGCCACCTCACTACTCTGTAGTCTCCTCATGCTGCTGCTACCTCAACACTATGTCACTGGGCCACTCTGCAGTCTCCTCATGCTGCTGCTACTTCAACAATATGTCACTGGGCCACTCTGTGGTCTCCTCATGCTGCTTCCACCTCAACACTATGTCACTGGGCCACACTTTGGTCTCCTCATGCTGCTGCCACCTCAACACTATGTCAATAAGCCACTCTGTGGTCTCCTCATGCTGCTGCTACCTAAACACTATGTCACTGGGCCACACTGTGGTCTCTTCATGCTGCTGCCACCTCAACACTATGTCAATAAGCCACTCTATGGTCTCCTCATGCTGCTGCTACCTAAACACTATGTAACTGGGCCACTCTGTTGTCTCCTCATGCTGCTGTCACTTTACTACTATGTGGTCTCCTCATGCTGCTGCCACCTCACTACTCTGTGGTCTCCTCATGCTGCTGCCACTTTACTACTCTATGGTCTTCTCATCCTGCTGCTAACTCACTACTCTGTGGTATCCTCATGCTGCTGCTACCTCAAAAGCATCACCTTATCAAATGTGATTTCTTAGAATACTTTCCTGAGTTCATATTTACTAGCTGGCAACTGTCCTTTATTAAATTAATGCAGATTGAATATGGTAAACATAATTCCATAGACTCTATTAAGAAATGAATTGAGAAGTATCTCAATTTTCTGAATTAAATTACCACTTTTCCCTTCACCTCTGTAAAGACTAAAAAGCATGCTATGTTTAAATTGATAATCATTTACATACAATAATTACCATGAATGGAAGAAAGTGCTTCACTAAAATATTTACAGTAAAATAGTGTATTTATATGAATACAGTTTTTAAAGGGTGAAAGTTAAAGGAATTATCAATGGATTTACGGATAAGTTAATCGTTCACTTTTGTATACTACTCTCCATGGAAGTTTCAGTCCCCAGACAGCTGTACAGTATATAAAGGTTTGTATTTTGATTCACAAAGATTCAAGTTAGAATAGGCATACACTTTAGATAGCTAGGAGGCAAATCTTATAACGTTGATGGAACCAGCCTACAATATAATATGTATGAGGTTGCCCCAACTTTCTGCAAAAAGGTAAATGTAAGGGATTAGATTTGGATATGCTCGAGATGATATAGCTATATAAAAAAAAAATCATATCATTAGAAAAAGATTTCTAAATACCTTTAATTTAGCTAACTATACTAATCATTATGGTAAATTTAAATGTCCACTGTCCTGTTTATACTGTCAGAAACCCATTGTAGAATATTGAGGCCACACATAAATGGGTTTTATGAGGGAACAAAGCTAAGCAGCTACTTTTTTTTTTGTCCAGGCTGACTGAAAGCAGCAATACAAACACTGTGGAAATTACATATTGCAGTTCTAATTTATAAGCCCATTGTAAAATCCAGAGTTGGCACACAAGCTCTTTTGCGGCACTGCCAGGGTCTGGTTTTTAGGAATACCGGGCAATCAGGAATGGCGCTCCCACATCAGGCGTACTGACATCAAGGGTCAAGTGGCCCCGGGCATGTCATATGACCAAGAAACGCAGCCTATTTAAACAATCAACTTGCTAGACACAAATTGCCTGTGAATGGTATCTCTATTTCACCACTATGACACTGGGCCACTCTGCAGTCTCCTCATGCTGCTGCCACATTAACACTATGTCACTGGGACACACTGTGGTCTCTTCATGCTGCTGCCACCTCAAGACTATGTCACTGGGGCACTCTGTTGTCTCCTCATGCTGCTGCCACCTCACTACTCGGTGGTCTCCTCATGCTGCTGCCACATCACTACTCTGTGTGTTCCTCATGCTGCTGCTACCTCAACACTATGCCACTGGGCCACTCTGTGGTCTCCTCATGCTGTTTCCACCTCAAAAATATGTGACTGGGCCACTCTGTGGTCTCCTCATGCTGCTGCCACTTCACTACTCTGTGGTCTCCTCATGCTGCTGCCACCTCACTGCTCTGTGGTCTCCTCATGCTGCTGCTACCTCAACACTATGTCACTGGGCCATTCTGTGTTCCCCTTAAGCTGCTGCCTCAAGATTATGCTACTGGGACACTCTGTGGTCTCCTCATTCTGCTGCCACTTTTCTACTCTGTGGTCTCCTCATGCTGCTGCCACCTCATCACTATGTCACTGGGCCACTCTGTGGTTTCTAAATGTTGCTGCTACCTCAACACTATGTCACTGGACCACTCTGTGGTCTCCTTATGCTGGTTTCACCTCAATAATATGTCACTGGGCCACTCTGTGGTCTCCTCATGCTGCTGCCACTTCACTACTCTGTGGTCTACTCATGCTGCTGCCACATCACTACTCTGTGGACTTCTCATGCTGCTGCTACCTTAACACTATGTCACTGGGCCACTATGTGGTTTCCTCATGCTGCTGCCAACTCAAGACTATGTTACTGGGCCACAATGTGGTCTCCTCATGCTGCTGCCACTTCACTACTCTGTGGTCTCCTCATGCTGATGCCAACTCAACACTATAACACTGGGCCACTCTGTGGTTCACTCATGCTGCTGCCACCTCAATACTATGTTACTGGGGCACTCTGTGGTCTCCTTATGCTGCTGTCCCTTTACTACTCTGTGGTCTTCTCATGCTGCTGCCACCTCACCACTATGTAACTGGGCCACTCTGTGGTCTCCTCATGCTGCTGCTACCTCAACACTATGTTACTGGACCACTCTGTGGTCTCTTCTTGCTGTTGCCACCTCAAGACTATGTAACTGGGCCACTCTGTGGTCTCCTCATGCTGCTGCCACCTCACTACTCTGTGGTCTCCTCAAGCTGCTGCCACATTACTACTGTGTGGACTCCTCATGCTGCTGCTACCTCAACACTATATCACTGGGCCACTCTGTGGTCTCCTCATGCTGCTGCCACCTCAATACTATGTTACTGGGCCACTCTGTGGTCTCCTTATGCTGCTTCCACCTCACTACTTTGTGGTATCCTTATGCTTAGAGTTGAGCAGACACCTGGATGTTCGGGTTCGACGGGTTCGGCCGAACTTCTGAAAAAAGTTCGAGTTCGGGACCCGAACTTGACCCCGAACCCCATTGAAGTCAATGGGGACCCAAACTTGAGCACTAAAATGGCTGTAAAAATGTCATGGAAAGGGCTAGAGGGCTGCAAATGGCGTCAAAATGTGGTTAAGAGCATGGCAAGTGCTCTGCAAACAAATGTGGATAGACTTAAAATAACATAAAATACGTAAAAAATAAAAAATAATAATCTTGATCTAGGATGACCAGGTCCATATGGAGCAGGAGGTTGAGGAGGCGGTGGATGTGGCGGTGCAGGTGGAAGTGGCAAAGGAGGAGGAGGAGGTAGCCTACACTGCTTTTTGGTTTTAAATAAAATTTTATTTTTTTAAATTAGGGTACACCCCAAAACATTGGGAAATATAACCCTCCAGTCATGCTAAACACACGTTCAGACAATACACTGGCTGCAGGGCAGGCCAGCACCTCCAAGGCGTAAAGGGCAAGCTCAGGCCATGTGCTCAATTTGGAGACCCAGAAGTTGCAGGGGCTGACCCCTGTCAGTTAGTTTGTGTAGGCGTGTGCATACTTACTGCCCCACCCACCATGTTGCACGTCCCCGTGATGTTCACGATCCAATTTGATATCTGCTCTATCAACTTTCGATGTTCTTTTATGCGCCTACCATGGTGATTACGGGTGGTGGGGAATCAGGGTTCCAGGCCGGAGAGGGAGCGTGAGAAAAAGAAACCAAATTTAAGGGAGATAAATTAATTTAAAAATGTTGGGATCAAGAAGAAATGTGGGAAAAGTTATTGAAGCGCAAATGTGGGACTGATTTCAGAAGCCCAAATGTGGGCCAAAAGAGTCAAGCGGAATTGTGGGAAAAGCTATTGAGGCTCAAATGTTGGCCAAAAGAGTATAGCGGAAATGTGGGACAAAGTATTGAAGCTTAAATAGGGTACAACTTGCTTAAGTTTAAGCATTGAATCAAAGGAGGTGGCGCGCATCAATTAAAGAAGCATTTCAGAAATTGTATTCCCTGTCACCTATGCAGAGCAGGGGTTTATTCACATCTAAAATTGTATAATGTCAACCCAAGAATGTAACAGAAAAATTACAGAAATTAATTAACCTATCTACTTGGTAGAGCAGGGGTCTATGACAGAAAACAATTGTTTATTGTCACCCGAAAATGTAAAATAAAAATTATTTAAATTTAGTAAGCTGTCAACTAGGTAGAGGAGGGGTATATTACACCCAAAAATTGGTGAATTTGACCCTAAAATGTAACTGACAAATGTTATTATTTTTTTTTTTTACCGGTCTAATAGGTATAGCAGTGGTACATCACACCAAAAAATTGCTGAATTTAACTATAAAATGTAACTGACAATTTTTTTATTTTTTTTGTTAACCGGCCTACTAGGTATAGCAGTGGTAAATAACACCCAAAAAATAGTGAATTTCACCATAAAATGTAAGAGACAATTTTTTTTTATTGTTTAACCCGTCTACTAGGTATAGCAGTGGTACTTCACACCCAAAAATTGTTGCATTTCAACTGAAAATGTAACTGACAATTTTTTTTTTTTTTTTAACCGGCCTACTAGGTATAGCAGTAGTACTATACACCCACAAATTGGTGAATTTCACCCGAAAATGTTAATGACAATTTTTATTTATTTTTTTAACCGTCATACTAGGTATAGCAGTGGCACTATACACCCAAAAATTGGTGAATTTCACCTGAAAATGTTAATAATAATTTAATTTAATTTTTTTAACCGGCCTACTAGGTAGAGCAGTGGTACTATACACCCAAAAATTTGTGAATTTTACCCGAAAATGTTAATGACAATTTATTTATATTTTTTTAACCGGCCTACTAGGAAGAGCAGTGGTACTATACATCCAAAAATTGGTGAATTCCACCAGAAAATGTAAATGAGAAAGTAGTGAAATGCGCAATTGCGCTGCAGTATAACAATGGCTGCTTAGTGCCGGTATACATGTCTATTCTGCACAAGGTACGGACAAGTCCTGAGGGATCCATGCCTGGTTCATTTTAATGAACGTGAGCTTGTCCACATTGGCTGTGGACAGACGGCTGCGCTTGTCTGTGATGACGCCCCCTGCCGTGCTAAACACACGTTCAGATAATACACTGGCTGCAGGGCAGGCCAGCACCTCCAAGGCGTAAAGGGCAAGCTCAGGCCATGTGCCGAATTTTGAGATCCAGAAGTTCTAGGCGTGTGCACACATACTGCTCCACCATGTTGGTGAAATGCTGCCTCCTGCTAAGATGTTCCAAATCAGCTGGTGGTGCTGGTTGTTGTGGCGTGCTGACAAAGCTTTTCCACATGTCGGCCATGCTAACCCTGCCTTCTGAGGTGCTGGCGGAGCCCCAGCTGTGTTGGCGACCTCTTCCTCGTCCTCTGCCTTCGCCTTGTGCTTCCACTGTGCCCCCGCTGTCAGGTGGGAATGCCACCAGCAGCGCATCTACCAGTGTGCGCTTGTACTCGCGCATCTTACGATCACGCTCCAGTGAGGGAATTAAGGACGGTACGTTGTCCTTGTAATGGGGATACAGCAGCGTGGCCACCCAGTAATCAGCACAAGTTAGAATGTGGGCAACTCGGCGGTCGTTGCGGAGACACTGCAGCATGTAATCGCTCATGTGTGCCAGGCTGGCCAGAGGCAACGAAAAGCTGTTCTCTGTGGGAGGTGTATCGTCTGTGTCCTCTGTATCCCCCCATCCATGCACAAGTGATGGCCATGAGCTGGTCTTAATGCCACCCTGCTGTGAACATGGTGCCTCCACCTCCATCTCCTCCTCCTCATCCTCCACCTCCTCATCCTCCAGAACTGTGCCCTGGCTGGACAATTGTGTATCTTGGGTTTGTGTGTGCAGGAACCCACCCTCGGAGCCACTTGGGAATGACTAACCGGAAACTCTACGAAATGATCCCTCTTCCGCCTCCTCCTCCTGGGCCACCTCCTCTTCCATCATCGCCCTAAGTGTTTTCTCAAGGAGGCATAGAAGTGGGATAGTAACGCTGAGAACGGCGTTATCGGCACTGGCCATGTTGGTGGAGTACTCGAAACAGCGCAACAAGGAACACAGGTCTCGCATAGAGGCCCAGTCATTGGTGGTGAAGTGGTGCTGTTCCGCCGAGAGACTCACCCGTGCGTGCTGCAGCTGAAACTCCACTATCGCCTGCTGCTGCTCTCACAGTCTGGCCAGCATGTGCAAGGTCGAATTCCACCTTGTGGGCACGTCGCATATGAGGCGGTGAGCGGGAAGGCCGAAGTTATGCTGCAGCGCTGACAGGCGAACAGCAGCAGGGTGAGAATGCCTAAAGCGCGCACAGACGGCCAGCACTTTATGCAGCAGCTCTGACATGTCGGGGTAATTTTTAAGGAATCTCTGCACCACCAAATTCAGCACATGTGCCAGGCAAGGGATGTGCGTCAAACCGGCTAGTCCCAGAGGTGCTACGAGATTTTGCACATTATCGCACACCACCAGGCCGGGCTTGAGGCTGACTGGCACAAACCACTCATCGGTCTGTTGTTCAAGGCCCATCCACAGCTCATGCGCGGTGTGTGGTTTGTCCCCCAAACAGATAAGTTTTAAAACTGCCTGCTGTCGTTTACCCCTGGCTGTGCTGAACTTGGTGGTGAAGGTGTTACGCTGACCGGATGAGGAGCTTGTAGAGGATGAGGAAGCAGAGTAGGAGGAGGAAGCAACAGGATGCAAACTGAAGCGCCCTGCAATCCTCGGTGGTGGAAGGACATGCGCCAAACTGCTATCAGCCTCAGGCCCAGCCACCACTGCATTTACCCAGTGTGCTGTTATGGAGATATAACGTCCCTGACCGTGCTTACTGGTCCACGTATCCGTAGTGAGGTGCACCTTGCCACAGATGGCATTGTGCAGTGCACACCTGATTTTGTCCCCTACTTGGTTGTGCAGGGAAGGGATGGCTCACCTTGAAAAGTAGTGGCGGCTGGGCACGACGTACTGTGGGACAGCCACCGCCATAAGGCCTTTAAAACTATCAGTCTCCACCAGACGGAATGACAGCATTTCAAATGCCAGTAATTTAGAAATGCTGGCATTCAGGGCTAGGGATCGCGGGTGGGTAGGGGGGTACTTCTTCTTCCTCTCCAGCGTTTGGGATATGGAGAGCTGAACTCTTGCGTGGGACATTGTGGAGATGTTTGGTGACCCAGGTGTTGGTGTTGCTGGCAGATCCTCTGTTTCCGGTTTGCAAGGTGGCACTGTCACTCCAGAGGTAGATGAAGAGGCCGCGACTGCTGCAGAAGAGGAAGCAGGAGGAGCCAGAGACCTTTCTTGTTTTTTGAGGTCTCTACTCCACTGCAGCTCGTGCTTTGCACTTAAATGCCTGGTCATGCAGGTTGTGCTCAGGTTGAGAACGTTTATGCCTCGCTTTAGGCTCTGATTGCACAGCGTGCAAACCACTCGTGTCTTTTCGTCAGCACATTGTCTGAAGAACTGCCACGCCAGGGAACTCATTGGAGCTGGCTTTGGTGTGCTCGTTCCCTTGCTGCGGTGGGCAGTAGGAGGTGTACTGTCTAGAGGGCGGCTGCTCCGCTTTTACACCCTGCTCCCTCTTCTGCTGTGCTGGTGGCTCTGTGCGACCACCGCCTCTTCCTCCGAACTACATAGGTCACTTGCATGATCTTGATTCCATGTGGGGTCATCGTCCTCCACATCATCTTCCACCCAGTCTTCACCCCTGCCTTCCTTGTCGGTCTGCACACTTTCAAAAGCCCTAGCAGTTGGCACCTGTGTTTCGTCATCATCCGAGACGTGCTGCGTTAGTCCTCCCATGTACTCATCTTTAAAGATAAGTGGTTGGGCATAGCTGGGTGTCCCTGGGAAATCCTGCTAACAGAGTCATCAAAAAGCAGAAGAGACTGCTGCATGACTTGGGGCTCAGACTGCTTGGCTGATTTGCAAGGGGGTGAGGTGAAAGACTGATGGACATCGACAGCAGGTGCCAACTGTGGTCTTTCAGCAGGAGACTGGGTGGGAGACAATGTGAAGGAACTGGATCCACTGTCAGCAACCCAATCTTCTATCGCCTGTACTTATTCAGGCCTCACCATTCGTAGAGCAGCATTAGGCCAGACCAAATACCGCTGTAGGTTTTGTCGCCTAATCGCACCCAAGGAAGGGGTTTCACTTGTGCGTGGAGCTGACACAAATCGACCACGTCTTCTCCCTGCAACAGGAGCTCCACCAGCAGCACCAGGTCCTGGGCCATGTCCCTTATTTGACGCTCGCCTCATATTTTTTAAAATTTAGGATCTTGACCTAAATGGGTGTTTAATTAATAGTAGAATAGAACAACAGTATGTAAAGGGTGTATCTCACACGGCCTGAACCAGACTAGGCCTCAATAAAAGATTTTTTCCCCCAAAATGGCTGTATTTCAAATGCCTAATTCAAACCCCTGTATGTAGAGGTAGTATCTCAGAGGGCCTGAACCTCTGTAGGCCTGAAGTAAATATATTTTTGCACAAAATGGCTGTATTTCAAATGGCTGTATTTCAAATGCCTAATTCAAACCCCTGTATGTAGAGGTAGTATCTCAGAGGGCCTGAACCTCTGTAGGCCTGCAGTAAATATATCTTTGCACAAAAAGGCTGGATTTCAAATGGCTGAATTTCAAATTCCTAATTCAAACCCCTGTATGTAGAGGTAGTATCTCAGAGGGCCTGAACCTCTGTAGGCCTGAAGTAAATATATCTTTGCACAAAAAGACTGTATTTCAAATGCCTAAGTCAAACCCCTGTATGTAGAGCTAGTATCTCAGAGGGCCTGAACCTCTGTAGGCCTGAAGTAAATATATCTTTACACACAAAGGCTGTATTTCAAATGACTGTATTTCAAATGCCTAATTCAAACCCCTGTATGTAGAGATAGTATCTCAGAGGGAATGAACCTCTGTAGGCCTGAAGTAAATATATCTTTGCACAAAAAGGCTGTATTTCAAATGGCTGTATTTCAAATGCCTAATTCAAACCCCTGTATGTAGAGGTGGTATCTCACAGGGCCTGAACCTCTGTAGGCCTGAAGTAAATATATCTTTGCACAAAAAGGCTGTATTTCAAATGGCTGTATTTCAAATGCCTAATTCAAACCCCTGTATGTAGAGGTAATATCTCAGAGGGCCTGAACCTCTGTAGGCCTTCAGTAAATATATCTTTCCACAAAATGGCTGTATTTCAAATTGCTGTATTTCAAATGCCTAATATAACCCCTGTATGTAGAGGTAGTATCTCAGAGGGCCTGAACCTCTGTAGGCCTGCAGTAAATATATATTTTGTATTTCAAATGGCTGTATTTCAAAAGCCTAATTCAAACCCCTGCAGGTGGAGGTAGTATCTCAGAGGGCCTGAACCTCTGTAGGCCTGCAGTAAATATATATTTGCACAAAATGGCTGTATTTCAAATGCCTAATTCAAACCCCTGTATGTAGAGGTGGTATCTCACAGGGCCTGAACCTCTGTAGGCCTGAAGTAAATATATCTTTGCACAAAAAGTCTGTATTTCAAATGGCTGTATTTCAAATGCCTAATTCAAACCCCTGTATGTAGAGGTAGTATCTCAGAGGGCCTGAACCTCTGTAGGCCTACAGTCAGTGCAGTTTCTAGGTAAAATTTCTCTCAGGGCGAGTGTCAAAAAAACTCCCCCTGCCCCCTCCAGCTGCACCCACACAACTATTTGTCTGTAGATCGCTGAGTTAGATTCTCTCCTATTCTCTCCCTGAAATCACAAGTCCAGCAGCATCCTCTCCCTACACTTGTAACAGCAGAGTGACGTGCAGCGCTACGTGACTCAAGCTTATATAGAGCCTGGGTCACATGCTGCTGTGGCCAATCACAGCCATTCCATTAGTAGGCATGGCTGTGATGGCCTCTTTGGGCAGTTAGTATGAAGCTTGTTGATTGGCTGCTGTGCAGCCTTTCAAAAATTGCCAAGAAACCGCCGAACACCGAACCCGAACTTTTACGGAAATGTTCGGGTCCGGGGTCCAAAAATCCTAAAGCTCGGTACGAACCCGAACTTTACAGTTCAGGTTCGCTCAACCCTACTTATGCTGCTGCAATCTCACTACTCTGACGGCTCCTCATGCTGCTGATACCTAAACACTATGTCACTGGGCCACTCTGTGGTCTCCTCATGAGGCTTTTATTGCAAAACTATTTTACTGGGCCACTCTATGGTCTCCTCATGCTGCCGCCACCTCAAGACTATGACACTGGGACACACTGTGGTCTCCTTATGCTGCTGCCACCTAAAGGCTATGCTAATGGACCACACTGTGGTCTGCTCATGCTGCTACAACTTCACTACTCTATGGTTTCCTCATGCTGCTGCCACCTCACCACTATTTTACTGGGCTACTCTGTGGTCTCCTCATAAGGCTCTTATTGCAACATTATTTTACTGGGCCACTCTATGGTCTCCTCATGCTGCTGCTACCTCAAGACTATGACACTGGGACACACTGTGGTCTCCTTATGCTGCTGCCACCTGAAGGCTATGTTAATGGGCTACACTGTGGTCTCCACATGCTGCTACAACTTCACTACTCTGTGGTCTCCTCATGCTTCTGCCACCTCACTACTCTGTGATCTTCTCATACTGCTGCCCCCTCACTACTCTGTGGTCTCCTCATTCTGCTGTCACTTCACTATTCTGTGGTTTCCTCATGCTGCTGCTACTTCAACACTATGTCACTGGGCCACTGAGTAGTTTTCTCATGCTGCTTCTACCTAAACACTATTTTAATGGGCCACTCTGTGGTCTCCTCATGCTGCTGCCACCTCACCACTATGTAACTGAGCCACTCTGTGGTCTCCTCATGCTGCTGCTACCTCAACACTATGTCACTGGACGACTCTGGGGTCTCTTCTTGCTGTTGCCACCTCAAGACTATGTAACTGGGCCACTCTGTGGTATCCTCATGCTGCTGCCACTTTACTACTCTGTGGTCTCCTCATGCTGCTGCCACCTCACTACTCTGTGGTCTACTCATGCTGCTGCCACATCACTACTGTGTGGACTCCTTATGCTGCTGCTACCTCAACACTATGTCACTGGGCCACTCTGTGGTCATCTCATGCTGCTGCCACCTCACTACTTTGTGGTATCCTTATGCTGCTGCAATCTCACTACTCTGACGGCTCCTCATGCTGCTGATACCTAAACACTATGTTTCTGAGCCAACCTGTGTCGTCTTCTCATGCTGCTGCCACGTCACCACTATGTTACTGGGCCACTCTGTGGTCTCCTCATGAGGCTCTTATTGCAACACTATTTTACTGGGCCACTCTATGGTCTGCTCATGCTGCCACCACCTCAAGACTATGACACTGGGACACACTGTGGTCTCCTTGTGCTGCTGCCAAATGCAGGCTATGTTAATGGATCACACTGTGGTCTCCTCATGCTGCTACAACGTTACTACTCTGTGGTCTACTCATGCTGCTGCCATCTCACTACTCTGTGGTCTCTCCATGCTGCTACCACCTCACTACTCTGTGGTATCCTCATTCTGCTGCCACCTCACTATTCTGTGGATTCCTCATGCTGCTTTTACCTCAACACTATGTCACTGGGCCACTGAGTAGTTGTCTCATGCTGCTGCTACCTAAACACTATTTCAATGGGCCACTCTGTGGTCTCCTCATGCTGATGCCACCTCAACACTATGACACTGGGCCACACTGTGGTCTCCTCATGCTGACGCCACTTCACTAATATGTCACTGGGCCACTCTGTGGTCTCCTCATGCTGCTGCAATCTCACGACTATGTCACTGAGCCACTCTGTGGTCTCCACATGAGGCTGCTATAGCAACACTATGTCACTGGGTCACACTGTAGTCTCCTCATGCTGCTGCCACCTCAAGACTATGTTACTGGGCCACTCTGTGGTCTCCTCCTGCTTCTGCTACCTCAACACTATGTCACTGGACCACTCTGTGGTCTCTTCTTGCTGTTGCCACCTCAAGACTATGTAACTTATCCACTCTGTGCAATCCTCATGCTGCTGCCACTTTACTACTCTGTGGTCTACTCATGCTGCTGCCACCTCACTACTTTGTGGTCTACTCATGCTGCTGCCACATCACTACTGTGTGGACTCCTCATGCTGCTGCTACCTTAACACTATGTCACTGGGCTACTCTGTGGTCTCCTCATGCTGCTGCCAACTCACTACTTTGTGGTATTCTTATGCTGCTGCAATCTCACTACTCTGACGGCTCCTCATGCTGCTGATACCTAAACACTATGTCTCTGGGCCACAATGTGGTCTCATCATGCTGCTGCCACCTCACCACTATGTCACTGGGCCACTCTGTGGTCTCCTTATGAGGCTCTTATTGCAACACTATTTTACTGGGCCACTGTATGGTCTGCTCATGCTGCCACCACCTCAAGACTATGACACTGGGCCACACTGTGGTCTCCTCATGCTGCTACAGCTTCACAACTCTGTGGTCTCCTCATGCTGCTGCCACCTCACTACTCTGTGGTCTCCTCATGCTGCTGCCACCTCACTACTCTGTGATCTCATCATGCTGCTGCCATCTCACTATTCTGTGGTTTCCTCATGCTGCTGGTACCTCAACACTATGTCACTGGGCCACTGAGTGGTTTTCTCATGCTGCTGCTACCTAAACACTATTTCAATGGGCCACTCTGTGGTCTCCTCATGCTGATGCCACCTCAACACTATGACACTGGGCCACACTGTGATCTCCTCATGCTGACGCCACCTCACTACTATGTCACTGGGCCACTCTGTGGTCTCCTCATGCTGCTGCCACCTCATCACTAGAGTTGAGCGAACCCGAACTTTAGGTTTTTCTTCACCCGGACCCGAACCCGAACATTTACGTAAAAGTTTGGGTTCAGGTTCCGTGTTCAGAGCTTTCTTGGCGCTTTTTGAAAGGCTGCACAGCAGCCAATTAACAAGCGTCATACTACTTGCCCCAAAAGGCCATCACAGCCATGCCTACTATTGGCATGGCTGTGAATGGCCAACTGCAGCATGTGAACCAGCCTCTATTTAAGCTGGAGTCACGTAGCGCCGCCCGTCACATTGCTCGGATTAGTGTAGGGAGAGGCTGCAGCTGCTGTGAGGGAGAGATCAGGAAGAAATCTTATCAAGAACTGCTTTTTTTACCCATGCTGTGTGAGATAAATATCTTGGTCAAATGCCAACTTTGTAAAAATGGGAAAAGTTGTCTTTTGCCAAGATATTTCTCTCACCCAGCATGGGTATATGTAAAATGACACCCCAAAACACATTGCCCAACTTCTCCTGAGTACGGCAATACCACATGTGTGACACTTTTTTGCAGCCTAGGTGGGCAAAGGGGCCCACATTCCAAAGAGCACCTTTAGGATTTCACCGGCCATTTTTTACAGATTTTGATTTCAAACTACTTACCACACATTAGGGCCCCTAGAATGCCAGGGCAGTATAACTACCCCACAAGTGACCCCATTTTGGAAAGAAGACACCCCAAGGTATTTTGTGATGGGCATAGTGAGTTCATGGAAGTTTTTATTTTTTGTCACAAGTTAGTGGAATATGAGACTTTGTAAGAAAAAAAATAAATAAAAAAAAATCATCATTTTCCGCTAACTTGTAACAAAAAATAAAAAGTTCTATGAACTCACTATGCCCATCAGCGAATACCTTAGGGTGTCTACTTTCTGAAATGGGGTCATTTGTGGGGTTTTTCTACTGTCTGGTCATTGTATAACCTCAGGAAACATGACAGGTGCTCAGAAAGTCAGAGCTGCTTCAAAAAGCAGAAATTCACATTTTTGTACCATAGTTTGTAAACACTATAACTTTTACCCAAACCATTTTTTTTTTTACCCAAACATTTTTTTTTTATCAAAGACATGTAGAACAATAAATTTAGAGAAAAATTTATATATGGATGTCGTTTTTTTGCTAAATTTTACAACTGAAAGTGAAAAATGTCATTTTTTGGCAAAAAAAAATTGTTAAATTTTGATTAATAACAAAAAAAGTAAAAATGTCAGCAGCAATGAAATACCACCAAATGAAAGCTCTATTAGTGAGAAGAAAAGGAGGTAAAATTCATTTGGGTGGTAAGTTGCATGACCGAGCAATAAACGGTGAAAGTAGTGTAGTGCAAAAGTGTAAAAAGTGGCCTGGTCATTAAGGGTGTTTAAGCTAAGGGGGCTGAGGTGGTTAAAGGAGATGCAGGAATATCTGGCAATTACTGGCTGTGTGGTACATGTGACAACAATCTTGCGTATTCTTCATATGTCTGGACTATGGGTAGAGTGGCAAGACGAAAGCCTTTTCTTACGAAGAAAAACATCCAAGCCAGGCTACATTTTGCAAAAACACATCTGAAGTCTCCCAAAAGCATGTGGGAAAAGGTGTTATGGTCTGATGAAACCAAGGTTGAACTTTTTGGCCATAATTCCAAAAGATATGTTTGACACAAAAACAACACTGTACAGTCGTGGCCAAAAGTTTTGAGAATGACACAAATATTCGTTTTCACAAAGTTTGCTGCTAAACTACTTTTAGATCTTTGTTTCAGTTGTTTCTGTGATGCAGTGAAATATAATTACACGCACTGCATACGTTTCAAAGGCTTTTATCGACAATTACATGACATTTATGCAAAGAGTCAGTATTTGCAGTGTTGGCCCTTCTTTTTCAGGACCTCTGCAATTCGACTGTGCATGCTCTCAATCAACTTCTGGGCCAATTCCTGACTGATGGCAACCCATTCTTTCATAATCACTTCTTGGAGTTTGTCAGAATTAGTGGGTTTTTGTTCGTCCACCCGCCTCTTGAGGATTGACCAAAAGTTCTCAATGGGATTAAGATCTGGGGAGTTTCCAGGCCATGGACCCAAAATGTCAATGTTTTGGTCCCCAAGCCACTTAGTTATCACTTTTGCCTTATGGCACGGTGCACCATCGTGCTGGACAATGCATTGTTCTTCACCAAACTGTTGTTGGATTGTTGGAAGAAGTTGCTGTTGGAGGGTGTTTTGGTATCATTCTTTATTCATGGCTGTGTTTTTGGGCAACATTGTGAGTGATCCCACTCCCTTGGATGAGAAGCAACCCCACACATGAATGGTCTCAGGATGCTTTACTGTTGGCATGAAACAGGACTGATGGTAGCGCTTACCTTTTCTTCTCCAGACAAGCCTTTTTTCCAGATGCCCCAAACAATCGGAAAGAGGCTTCATCGGAGAATATAACTTTGCCCCAGTCCTCAGCAGTCCATTCACCATACTTTCTGCAGAAGATCAATCTGTCCCTGATGTTTTCTTTGGAGAGAAGTGGCTTATTTGCTGCCCTTCTTGACACCAGGCCATCTTCCAAAAGTCTTCGCCTCACTGTGCGTGCAGATGCGCTCACAACTGCCTGCTGCCATTCCTGAGCAAGCATGTATAATCAAGCAAAAAAGTCACCTTGAGGTGTTGGTGGTAATTCACACCATGCGGCAATGCTGCCTCAAAAAGTCATTGATGATAACAGCACCAGCCTGTTTTCACACCAAACAGGTAGCAAGCCTTCATCCAGACACAAGTCTCCCAGATCCCAACACAGAAACATGGATTCTGAGCCCAGCTGCCTATTTAAGGATGGCCAGGAGCTGTCAAAACCCAGACCGGCACTTAAAATCTGGTCCGGTATTTGACCTCACCTGGCTGTAAATCAGCCCAGCAGCACATGCTGGGAGGAAAATACCTGTTTTCCCAATCCTCTCCCTGTTTTACATACCCCCCTTTTGTTCAAACCCTGAGGGGGTGAACACACGACAGACAGTGTACCCGGGACACGACATAACGCGTTTCCCTGTAACCGACTGCCCTGTGCTCCAACGAAAACTTAAAGTTTTGTAGGGAGAGGAAACCATCGGGGTGACCCCGGGCATTTCTGTCCTTGGCCTGGCTCATCCACTTGAGAGGGGGAGGTTGGTCAGTCACCAGGCGGAATTTTCTCCCCAATAAAATAATAGCGGAGAGATTCTAGTGCCCACTTGATAGCCAGGCACTCTCTCTCCACTATACTATACCGGGTCTCAGTTAGGGTGAGCTTACGGCTGAGGAAGACAATGGGATGCTCCTGCCCATTGACTTACTAAGACAGTACAGCACCGAGGCCTACTTCGGAGGCATCGGTCTGTACTATTAACTCCTTTTTTAAGTCAGGCATCACCAAAACCGGTGATCCGTACATGGCCGACTTCAAAGCGGAGAAAGTCTCTTCTGCACGATCATCCCAGCAAACCATCACTGATTTTCATTCCTTCAAGAGCCCTGTCAAGGGAAAGGCTAGATGAAGGCAGTTTTCTCTTTGGCAGCCTCCATTAAGGGCACCTGCCAGTACCCTTTTGTGAGGTCCAAAACTGAAAAATACCGGGCTTGTCCTAACCTCTCAATGAGCTCATCCACCCGGGGCATAGGATACGCATAGAATTTGGAAACCTTGTAAGTTTTGAAAGTCGTTACAAAACCGCAACATCCCCTCTTGCTTGGGTATCGATACTATAGGACTGGCCCGCTCATTTTTTTGACTCCTCAATGATGTCTAGCTGCAACATTAGCTGCACCTCCTCCGATATGGCTTTTCGCAGAGCCTCGGGTACCCGGTATGGTTTTAATCAGACTTTTGCCAGAGGCTCAGTGACAATCTCATGCTGAATTATGGAAGTGTGTCCAGGGAGGTCCGGGAACACATCCATGTTCCAACTAATGAACTCCCAGGCCTCCAGAGTCTGTTTAGAGGAGAGGCTGTCAGCAATTTTTACTGTTGCAGCCGCCTCTCTTGCATCAGACAGAGGGGCCGATACCTCTTCTCCTAGAAAACCCGGCCGCTGTCTGTCTTCAATACAGGTCTCCCTATCTTTTCATGTATTACGTCAATAGAAACAATGCCAAGATGAACAGAAAAGAACAGTTATCTTACACGAAGTACGGAGACAGAAAAGTGCATGTCTTAACAGAGATGCAAAACTATATAAAAATTAGCCTTCAGAGATAAGCACATTTTTGAAATGTGTTTCTGGTCCAATTCTAATAAATCAACTTGAAGATCAGATTTAAGTACAAATAAATTCATCCCGCTCACTTTTTGACTCCTCAATGACATCTAGCTGCAACATTAGCTGCACCTCCTCCGATATGGCTTTTCGCAGAGCCTCGGCTACCCGGTATGGTTTTAATCTGACTTTTGCCGGAGGCTCAGTGACAATGTCATGCTGAACTATGGAAGTGTGTCCAGGGAGGTCCGAGAACACATCCGTGTTCCAACTAACGAACTCCCAGGCCTCCTGAGTCTGTTTAGAGGAGAGGCTGTCAACAATTTTTACTGTGGCAGCCGCCTCTCTTGCATCAGACAGAGGGGCCGATACCTCTTCTCCTAGAAAACCCGGCCGCTGGCTGTCTTCAATACAGGTCTCCATATCTTTCCACGGTTTGTATAAATTCACATGGTAAACCAGCTCCGGCTTTCGCCGCCCTGGCTGGTGTACCTTGTAGTTTACATCTCTAATTTTCTCAAGTACCTCATAGGGCCCCTGCCACCTAACCAGGAACTTACTGTCCACGGTCGGCACCAGAACAAAAACCTGATCACCCGGGTTAAAGATCCGGACCTGACGATTATAGACCCGCCTCTGGGCTCGCTGAGCTGCCTCCATATGCTCCATAACAAGAGGCAACACTGTCTCTATCCGATCTCGCATCTGGGTAACGTACTCAATGACACTTTTATGTGGAGTGGGTTGTTGTTCCCACGCATTTTTGGCCACGTCCAAGAGACCGCGAGGGTGTCTGTCATATAGCAGTTTGAAGGGCGAGAACCCAGTAGAGGCCTGGGGTACCTCTCGCACTGCGAACATGAAATAGGGCAGAAGGAGGTCCCAGTACTTCCCATCTTTAGACACCACCCTTTTCCAACATATTTTTAATGTTTGGTTAAACCTTTATATACAGTGAGGAACAGAAGTATTTGAACACCCTGCGATTTTGCAAGTTCTCCACTTAGAAATCATGGAGGGTCTGAAATTCACATTGTAGGGTGCATTCCCACTCTGAAAGACAGAATAAAAATTAATAAAAAAATATAAAAATAAAAATAATATATATATATATATATATATATATATATATATATATATTTAAATATATAAAAATTCTGGAAATCTCATTGTATGATTTTTAAGGAATATATTTGTCTTGCACTGCTGAACTGCTGACTGTGGGGTGGACAGGTGTCTTTAAAGAGCTCAGACAGGTGCTACTAAGTTAGATTAATGAGTGGAGCAGAGGTGGACTTTTTAAAGGCACAGTAACAGGTCTTTGAGAGCCAGAATTCTTGCTGTTTCTCAGGTGTTCAAATACTTATGTTCAGCAGTGCAAGACAAATAAATTCTTAAAAAATCATACAATGTGATTTCCTGAATTTTTATTTATTTATTCTGTCTTTAAGAGTGGAATGCACCTAAAATGTGAATTCAGACCCCTCCATGATTTCTAAGTGGGAGAACTTCCAAATTTGCAGGGTGTTCAAATACTTCTGTTCCTCACTGTATTAATATATATATATATTATATGTATCTATTTGCATGTTCTACTGTGCTGCATCAACTTTTGTACACATCTTCTGATATTTATCTGTTATGTGGCAAGAAGGTTTGCTGTGTCTGTCAGCGTAGTGTCCAGAGCATGGAGGCGCTACCAGGAGACAGGCCAGTACATCAGGAGACGTGGTGGAGGCCGTAGGAGGGCAACAACCCAGCAGCAGGACCGTTACCTCCGCCTTTGTGCAAGGAGGAACAGGAGGAGCACTGCCAGAGCCCTGCAAAATGACCTCCAGCAGGCCACAAATGTGCATGTGTCTGCTCAAACGGTCAGAAACAGACTCCATGAGGGTGATATGAGGGCCCGACGTCCACAGGCGGGGGTTGTGCTTACAGCCCAACACCGTGCAGGACGTTTGGCATTTGCCAGAGAACACCAAGATTGGCAAATTCGCCACTGGCGCCCTGTGCTCTTCATAGATGAAAGCAGGTTCACACTGAGCACGTGACAGACGTGACAGAGTCTGGAGAAGCCGTGGAGAACGTTCTGCTGCATGCAACATCCTCCAGCATGACCGGTTTGGCATTGGGTCAGTAATGGTGTGGGGTGGAATTTCTTTGGAGGGCCGCACAGCCCTCCATGTGCTCGCCAGAGGTAGCCTGACTGCCATTAGGTACCGAGATGAGATCCTCAGACCCCTTGTGAGACTATATGCTGGTGCGGTTGGCCCTGGGTTCCTCCTAATGCAAAACAATGCTAGACCTCATGTGGCTGGAGTGTGTCAGCAGTTCCTGCAAGACGAAGGTATTGATGCTATGGACTGGCCCGCCCGTTCTCCAGACCTGAATCCAATTGAGCACATCTGGGACATCATGTCTCGCTCTATCCACCAACGTCACGTTGCACCACAGACTGTCCAGGAGTTGGCAGATGCTTTAGTCCAGGTCTGGGAGGAGATCCCTCAGGAGACCGTCCGCCACCTCATCAGGAGCATGCACAGGCGTTGTAGGGAGGTCATACAGGCACGTGGAGGCCACACACACTACTGAGCCTCATTTTGACTTGTTTTAAGGACATTACATCAAAGTTGGATCAGCCTGTAGTGTGTTTTTCCACTTTAATTTTGAGTGTGACTCCAAATCCAGACCTCCATGGGTTGAAAAATTTGAATTCTATTTTTTAATTTTTGTGTGATTTTGTTGTCAGCACATTCAACTATGTAAAGAACAAAGTATTTCAGAAGAATATTTAATTAATTCAGATCTAGGATGTGTTATTTTTGTGTTCCCTTTATTTTTTTGAGCAGTGTATATATATATATATATATATATATATATATATATATGGTTTGGGACTAGTATAGCTCTTTTAGTAGCATATGCAGTATTGTGTATTATGAAAACCTGTGTTTAATAGTTTCTATAATGAATTCTAAATTCTAGATTTTCTACTTGAAATCACAGTAGTGCTAGATGTTACAGTCCATTTGTGATGCTAGCATGTGTTTTGACCTACCATTTACAAATATAATGCACAATTACTTTTTTATAACACTGATAACATGCTTCTATTTTATACCTCTTTTATATGTGAAAATGTGGCAACAGATAAAAAACTCAATTTATTCATTGGCTAATTTAATGATATTTTCAAGGCCAATTAAATTGAAGTACTATTTTAAAACCTTTTCTAAATTACTTTCTTTTAATGTCATTAATGCACTATACAACATTTTACCTACAAATACAGTAATATGCATCTTTTATTACTATAGAACAAACCAGTAGCACCTGAAATATGTAAAATAACATTGCAGGCTCTTGAACATAGTATGATTTTTTTTTTTGCTAAGAATTAATCTCTTCCTCGAACGTTTAATAAAAATCTGTTAATTGCAAAGATTTTTTTATTTGATAGATAATTTACATGTATCCTGATATTGAACTTTTAATATACTGACATTTAAACAGAAACAATATGAAAAGTATAAGCTCAGCTTATTCATCTGCAGACTCAAAGTTCAAATGAGATGAAAGTCATGAACTGCATTTTTTTACTACTGTACAAAGTATAAGACAAAATAAAGATTAATAAAAAATGTAAGCATGCTAGATAGTTTTGGGCAATAATAGTGTATTAAGTCAATAGAAACAATGGCAAGATGAACAGAAAAGAACAGTTATCTTACACGAAATACGGAGACAGAAAAGTGCATGTCTCAACAGAGATGCAAAACTATATAAAAATTTGCCTTCAGAGATAAGCACATTTTTTAAATGTGTTTCTGGTCCAATTCTAATAAATCAACTTGAAGATCAGATTCAAGTACAAATAAATTCATCTAAATCCAAAGTGCTGAGATCCCAAAATGTTGTGTAAGACACTCTGAGGTCTCCTAGGACTGTATCAAATCTATTTCATGCTCTTTAATCCTTTCGATACCAGCGCCATACATGTACGACGCTGGAGCAATAGGTAAACATGACGCCTGCTCGCACATGCAGCGGGCGTCATGGCTGGCAGGTCTCTGCTGTAGAGACCTGCAGCTAATTACCGCAATCGGAAATAATGCAGATTGCAGTAACTAAAGCCTTTATATGCCGTGATCAAGTAAAAAAACTGTTAACAAATAAAAAAGTTTAAATCACCCCCCTTTCCAAATAATAAAAAATAAATACATAAATAACAAAAAATATAAATATTTTGGGTATCACCTCAACCAAAAATGCTTGTACTATTAAAATATAAAAATATTTTTCCAATATGGCGAATAGCGTGACGGAAAAAGGGTCAAAATTTGCCTTTTTTTTTTCATTGCTTCTCTTACCCAAAAAAAATAAATAAAATGTGATCAAAAAGTCAAGCACACTCCAATATGGTATCAATAAAAACTAGATTGTCCCGCAAAAAAATGAGCCCCCACACAGCTCAGTAGATATAATGGTAAAAAAGTTATGGGGGTCGGAATATGGTGATATAAAAAAAACTTTTTTTCAAAATTTACATTTATTTTTACACTATTTAGACATAAAAAACATATACACATGGGATATCGTAATTGTACTGACCCAGAGTTTTGCTGCAAACGGAATGCTGTGGGAACAAAACCCGTAAAACGGTGGAGAAATTGTGTTTTTTTCCAATTCCACCCCATTCGGAATTTTTACCGCTTCCCACTACATTGTATACCATAATAAATGGTAGAATTAGAAAGTACAACTTGGCCCACAAAAAAATAATCCCTCATACAGCTATGTGAACGGAAATATAAAAAAGTTATGGCTCAAGGAAGATAGGGAAGAAAAATGAAAAAACCTCCGGTATCCTAAGGGTTAAGGAAGGGGTGTCTTTTCTGCTGGAGTTCTCTCCCTATCACAGATCTGGAGACAGTTTTGAAGGATGATTTTGAGCATGTGCGACCTTTTCCGTGAGCCAGACAAAAAAATAATACAGATTACATTATACAGATACCTGTACACTTTATTGAATAACTCAGTGGCAATTTTTTTTATTTTATTATATGCAATTACAAAACTATTGAAATCCAGGTGCTGGTTTGGAAACTTTAGAAAGGTTTACCTGGGATAACCCCTATAATTCGAAGACAGTATTTGTATATGTAAAAGTGGCAGTGACATAAATGGCTATGAGTAAATGCCTGATTAATATACTGCACTCTCAGATTTGTGTTTTATAAAATAAAAAATAAAAAATCCCAAGATTCTAAGATTGTCCCTTTTTAGGGACGCATGCCTGCACATGCTTTTACACTCAAAGTGTTAACGGAAAAAGAAATGGCTTTTTCTAACGAAGCTCTTAAAATTTTTTCCATTTTCAGGACCAATGGCAGTACCACAGACCGGAAGGACAGATCTGGCATTCCGGTACTATTACATTCCTATGGAAAAAAATTGACTATAATGGGGGCGGAGTTCCGGAGACAGCACGCCAGCGCATGGCGAGAGGCAGCTGGACTAAAAGTACTGCATGCAGTACTTTTAGTCCGGCTGCCTCTTGCCGTGCGCTGCCGTGCTGCTGCCAGAACTCCACCCTTGCCCCCATTATAGTCAATGGGGTCGGAGAGGCAGTCCGGGGGCACACGTGAACTAGCGGCAGGACGGATCCGACAGGCTGTACACCCGCCGAAACAACCTGCCGGACTCCCCTGCCGCTAATGTGAAAGTACCCTTAAGGAAAAACAGAAAACTTTACACCTTCGTGGAGAACTCAGAGATAATTGTTCCATCTGGCTATTTAATAATAGGATTAATTAATATGATAATCCAATGATGTCTAATAGTTGCAAGTTCCACCTATGGGATCTGCTTCAATTTTAAAACAGGGTCCTGTCATGCATCGAAGCATGTCTGGCATGCATGACATCCTCTTCATTCACTGTTATGGGACTTCCTTAAACAACCAAGCAAATGCTCTTGGCTATTTTTGGAAATCCCACTGCAGTGAAGCAATGAAGAGCAAGCTTCACATATGCAGCCATCCCTCCTTTCACTGCTATGAGACTTACAAAAATAGCCAGGCCAGTGCTCAGCTATTGTCTGATGTTCTTAAAACAGTGAATGGCACTGTGGCCGTGCATGCACGATTAGCTCTCTATATGGCGCTATCAATAGAATTTGTCTCATCTGGCATTTTTATGCTGCCCTTTCCAGTTTCCTAAAATGGGGCATGGTGAGGTGGTTCGTGAGCAGGGACATCAGCCCCGGTAGATTTATTATCATTTACGGAAAAAAAAATTTTTTAAATGATGACTGAAATCTACTCCAACTATGACCTGACAAAGATTTCAGTCTGTGCACAGACTGCTGGAGGAGGCATTTAATTTATGACGAGGTCTGTGCCTCACTATATATGCCTGCTTTGGGCCCATGGCCCATCAAGGCGAGTGTAGCACATTCTGGTCTTGATAAATCAGGGCCTATATTATTCTGAAATGTTTTAGCATTTCATATAAAACATAGCTTCTCCCTACCTGACAATCAAGCCATGTCAAGCGGGCAAAAGCTGCAAGAAGGCCACCTATTCAATGGTTCTCTATAATGCTGTGGCATTTCCAAGTAAAAATTAGGGGGTCATTTATTAAGACCAGCGTTTTAGATGCCTATAGCTGGCGGTGGATCCGCCAAAGTAATGAAGAAGCGCTGGCCTCTACATAACTTTGGCATATCCTGTGCCATTCTAAATGTAAGCCAGTTTCCTTGCTGGCTTACATTTAGACCATTTTCTATGCCTAAAACAATGAGACAGGCTTGCCAACTGTCCCCTTCCCACGCCATGCCCACTTTTTAGACCTGGTGTGAGCTGTCAAAAGTCGCAGATTGTGGTGCAAGTAACCTTTGTGATGCAATCTGAACCACAAATATGCCTAATATAGGTGCATTTCTGCATAGTAAATACCCCCTTAGTCTTTACAATGATGGGGCCTGATTTTGATTCATGCTAATCACAGTTAGTGAAACTTGATGCTACAGACAAATTTTGTTTCAGGAATTCCTATTACATGTTTATTTTAAACTTACAATGTATTAGTATATTTCTGCATTACTGATTCACTTGATGCATCATTATGACATGGGCCATTGTTAAGGCAACACATAAAGTGGTCTAAAAGCTGACTGTGCTCAAAGTGTACAGACAGATCCAAGTAGTAAAAAGTGTCCAGTCCTCCTCCTGATTAAAATACTAGACTTGTTTCTTACATCTTCAATAAAACCATATTGCCATGTAGCAATAAGTAAAGAATGGTTCTAATAGCTTCAAACACCCCTGGGTCCTTTTTATAGCCCGAGAGGACTAAAGGAGTTTTCCGAGTCCCTAATTACTAAGAGATGACTGTGAGATCAATGTTGACAGGGGGAGTATCTTTTGATCATTCAGTGTTTACTCTTGACCATGTGATCAAAGGGTTAAACTGACAGTGTAACGGTCACGTACACACACACACAGGGTGGAGGGAAGTGACAACTGCGCTCCATCCTCACCCCTGGCCCTGCCTATATGCCTCGCGAGTCCTAATGACAGGGGACAACTGGACGGCAATCCCTAGCTTGGAATAAGTGCAGGGATGACAGACAGACAAACAACAGAACGTGAACGGACCGAGTCAATACCAGGAAATCTACAAAGTACAAATGGAGCAAGCAGAGAATAATCAGGAGAAGCCGGGGTCATAAATACCAGGAGAGTCGTGAAGTACCAAAGGAGTCAGCAGAGGATTGTCAGGAGTTCAGCAGGGGGTCAGTACGCCAGGAAAGACAAAATCTCAGGTGGAACCTAAATAACAGGCAATCTGTGGCCAGCAGATTGCCTGTTTAAATAGGGAGCTAGAGGGGTCATGTGACGTGTCCAGCATCACATGACTTCACAGAGACTACACAGCCGAGCACCGAGTGATCAGCTCGGTGCTCAGCCCTAAACTCATTAGCATGAATGCAGATAGATGCACACATAGTATTATCAGGAGAGCAGGTGACGCTGGACGCACTGATGATGTGCGCACGCTCTGGACGTGCCCGCCTCCTAGACGGCGCCGTGACAGTACCCCCCCTTTTACGCGGGGCCACCGGACCCAAGGACTCAGGTGACGGCTTCTCAGGATGATCCTCATGAAATTTCTTAACCAGTCTAGGGGCATGAACCTCCCTAACTGGTACCCCAGACCTCTCCTCAGGTCCATAGCCCTTCCAGTGCACCAGATACTGCAAGGAATTACGCACTCTCCTGACATCCACAATTTTAGATACCACATACTCCACAGAATCCTTAACCAGAACAGGCAGAGGCGCGGCTTGTGACAGTACAATAGGTTTGATGTATTTTTTTAGTAGGGACTTGTGAAATACATCGTGAATGTGGAATGAGTTGGGCAATTCTAACCTAAATGACACAGGATTAATCACTTCTACGATTTTGTACGGCCCTACAAAGCGAGGAGCAAACTTTCTTGAAGCAACTTTGAGTGAAAGATTTTTAGAGGACAACCACACCTTATCACCCACCTGAAAGTTCACCCCCGTGGAACGTCTCCTATTGGCCTTGACTCTTTGAGTATCTTGAGCCTTTTCCAGGTTCGATTGAACCAGAGCCCATACTGTGCACAGTTCAGAGGAGAGCCTATCCGCCTCAGGGTTAGAGGAGGAGACGGATGACCCAGAAAGAAAATGAGGATGAAAGCCATAGTTACAAAAAAAAGGAGAGACCGCAGCAGAGGAATTAACACGGTTATTCAGAGCAAACTCGGCTAATGGAAGGTATTTCACTCACAACTGTTGATCATCTGCAACATATGCCCTGAGAAATTGTTCCACCGACTGATTGAGGCGCTCAGTCTGTCCATTACTTTCAGGGTGATAAGCAGATGAAAAGGACAGAGAAATCCGGCATCTCAGACAGGAGGCCCTCCAAAACTTGGACACAAACTGCACACAAAGATGCTAGGGTCTTCGCACTCGGGAGTTTAGGCAGGGGAATAAAGTGAGCCATCTTGCTGAATCTATCGACCACTACCCAAACCACAGTTTTACCCTCTGCAGGTGGCAGATCAGTGATAAAATTCATCGAGATATGAGACCAGGGTCTACTGGGAATGGGTAAGGGTCGTAGGTCCCCAGCCGGGTAAATCCTAGGGGTCTTAGACCTCGCACAAACCTCACAGGCCAACACATAAGACTTGACGTCTCTAGTTAAAGTAGGCCACCAGAATGATCTGGAAACCAGATGGCCACAAAAAACAGAGTCATGACACTCACCCAGCAGTTGGAGACAAAACTGTACGGGAACAAACAACTTATCTGTAGGAGTGGATGGCAGAGCTAGGTGTTGTTCAGCCTTGGTGAGAGTCGTGGTGTTCTGAGACAAGGCTGCTACGAAGACCTTAGCTGGTAAAATGGTTTCAGGTGGAGTCTCTGTAGGCTGGTACGCACAGAAACTCAGAGAGAGTGCGTCGGCCTTCACGTTTCTACTTCCAGGTCTGAAAGTTATGGAAAAATTAAAGCGAGTAAAAAACAATGCCCATCTAGCCTGACGGGGATTTAACCTTTTAGCCGACTCGAGAAACATTAGGTTCTTATGATCGGTAACAACAGTAAAACAATGTTTTGCCCCCTCAAGAAAATATCTCCATTCTTCAAATGCCCACTTAATAGCCAGTAACTCCCGATTCCCTAAGTCATAATTTCTCTCAGAGGGGGAAAACTTTCTGGAAAAAAAAGCACAAGGTCTCAGGTTAGTGAGGGTAGCAGGACCTTGCGAGAGGACTGCTTCTGCCCCGTCCTCAGAAGCATCCACCTCCACGATAAAAGGTTTTTCCTGATCTGGCTGGGTTAGAACGGGAGCGCTACTGAAAGCATCCTTTAAGGTTTCAAATGAATCTAAGACCTCAGTAGACCAATTTTCCAGATCCGCCCCTTTTTTAGTGAGGTCGGTCAGTGGTCTAGCGATTACCGAGAAATCCTTTATGAACTTACGGTAGTAGTTAGCGAATCCAAGGAAACGTTGTAAGGCCTTTAAGGATGATGGTCTTACCCATCCCTTAATCGCTTAACCTTGCTAGGATCCATCTTTATGGCATGGGGAGTCAGAACATGTCCGAGAAATATAATCTCCCGCACCCCAAAAACACATTTTTCCTGTTTAGCAGATAATTGGTTCTCTCTCAACACCTCCAACACCTGTCTAACATGAAACACATGACTCTTAAAATCAGCGGAAAATATCAAAATGTCGTCCAGATATACAATGACAAATTTTCCAAAGAACTCCCTAAGAATATCGTTCATGAAATTTTGGAACACAGCCGGGGCATTGCTGAGTCCAAAAGGCATAACGAGATATTCAAAGTGACCAGCCGGGGTATTGAATGCTGTTTTCCACTCGTCCCCCTCCTTGATTCGGATTAAATTGTATGCTCCTCTTAAATCAATCTTAGAAAACCAGCCGCCCCTAATACCTAGTAACATAGTAACATAGTACATAAGGCCGAAAAAAGACATTTGTCCATCCAGTTCGGCCTGTCATCCTACAAGTTGATCCAGAGGAAGGCAAAAAAACCCTGTGAGGTAGAAGCCAATTTTCCTCACTTTAGGGGAATAAAAATTCCTTCCCGACTCCAATCAGGCAATCAGAATAACTCCCTGGATCAACGACCCCTCTCTAGTAGCTATAGCCTGTAATATTATTACATTCCAGAAATACATCCAGGCCCCTCTTGAATTCCTTTATTGTACTCACCATCACCACCTCCTCAGGCAGAGAGTTCCTGGTTAAATAAATCCGGAATCAACGGGAGGGAGTAAGTATTCCGGATAGTGATCTCATTTAATTTCTGGTAATCTATACAGGGTCTACGACCACCATCCTTCTTCTTAACAAAGAAAAACCCTGCCCCCATGGGAGAAACCGAGGGTCTAATGTGCCCCTCAATGAGACTCTCCTTAATGTAATCTTCCATGGCCTCACGTTCAGGTTTGGAAAGATTGTAAATACGCCCCTTAGGAAACCTTGCCCCCTTCTCCAGGACTATGGCGCAATCATAAGGTCTATGGGGAGGAAGAGCCTC
This sequence comes from Bufo bufo, assembly GCF_905171765.1. Classification (NCBI taxonomy): domain Eukaryota; kingdom Metazoa; phylum Chordata; class Amphibia; order Anura; family Bufonidae; genus Bufo; species Bufo bufo. The sequence continues at coordinate 695,529,072 of NC_053390.1, read as the reverse complement.
TGTGGACGACGACGAGAACACATCAGCATACTCCTTTATGACTGCAGGTAATACCTCAGTCTCCACAGAGAACCCAACCCGTATTCTAGCCAAACACGAGCCACACTCAGATCCCCAACTCACCAGTTCCCCTCTGGTCCAATCAATCATAGGATTGTGTAATTGGAGCCACGGCATCCCCAATACCACCTCGACTGGTAAGTTCTCTAGGACTAATATGACCTCACAGTACCCCCCACCAGGGGAGTGGAGTCGATGGCCATGATATGGATGGGCGTGGGTAAAACAAAAATTGGAATACCCTGTCTAGTAGCATACCCCTGGTCAATAAAGCTGGCCGCTGAGCCCGAATCTATAAAGGCCTGACCCGACCACTTATTAGAACCCAGAGAAATTGTTATAGGAACTAAAAGCTTACTCTTAGTAATAACAGGGAGTACCTGGTCCCTTGGTGGTCTTGTCTTGGAAGCCTTATCAGAAAGAATCCTCTTTGGACACTGATTGATCCAATGGTCAGGATCTCCACAATAGAAACAGATCCCATGTCTGCGGCGCTGATCCCCTCTGGTCATCCCAATTTGCATAGGTTCTTCAGAGGAGACCTCTACACCACTCCTGGTGCAACCCTCAGACTGGACCAGTACCTGAGAAGAGAACTGTCGTTCCTGTCGTCTTTCTCTCACACGTCGGTCGAGTCGGACTGCTAGGGTCATAGTCTCCTCAAGAGTCTCAGGGAGCTGATAACTCACTAGTAGGTCTTTTAGATGATCAGATAGGCCTGACCTGAATTGACACTTAACAGCTGGCTCATTCCACCCTGAGGGAACACACCACCTTCTAAATTGGGTGCAATACTCCTCTGCAGAGAGGTTGCCTTGAACCAATGCTTTCAGCGCAGTTTCGGCTACCAAGGCCCTGTCTGGTTCATCATACAGGGTACCCAGAGCCTGAAAAAAACCTGTTAAACAACTAGCATCAGGGGGTAAAGAAAAGGCCCACTCCTGGGGATCCCCCTGTAAGCGGGAAATAACAATGCCCATCCGTTGGCTTTCCAATCCGGAAGACAAGGGGCGTAAACTAAAATACAATTTACAGCTCTCCTTAAAGGAGTGAAACTTCCTCTGAACTCCAGAGAAGGGCTCTGGAAGCTTGATTGGTGGCTCCATATGAGGGCTCAAGTTCGGACCAGAGGCCTGAGGAGCAGCAGCGTATTGTCCTATTTGTAGGGAAAGAATCTTCTCCCCTAGCTCCTGCAACATCTGCGTCAGGTTTGACACATGCTCAGTCAGGGTCACTAGAGGATTCATGGTACAGTGGTTTCAGTAGGCCTGTTATTCTGTAACGGTCACGTACACACACACACAGGGGGGAGGGAAGTGACCACTGTGCTCCACCCTCACCCCTGGCCCTGCCTACTTGCCTCGCGAGTCCTAATGACAGAGGACAACTGGACGGCAATCCCTAGCTTGGAATAAGTGCAGGGGTGACAGACAGACAAACAACAGAACGTGAACGGACCGAGTCAATACCAGGAAATCTACAAAGTACAAATGGAGCAAGCAGAGAATAGTCAGGAGAAGCCGGGGTCATAAATACCAGGAGAGTCGTGAAGTACCAAAGGAGTCAGCAGAGGATCGTCAGGAGTTCAGCAGGGGGTCAGTACGCCAGAAAAGACAAAATCACAGGTGGAACCTAAATAACAGGCAATCTGTGGCCAGCAGATTGCCTGTTTAAATAGGGAGCTACAGACTACACAGCACCGAGTGATCAGCTCGGTGCTCAGCCCTAAAACCATTAGCATGAATGCAGATAGATGCACACATAGTATTATCAGGAGCGCGGGTGACGCTGGATGCACTGATGATGCGCGCACGCACGCCTCCTAGACGGCGCCGTGACAGACAGGGTCAGATTTTCGTCCACTCACAGTCATTAGAGTAATGCTAAGATGACATTAGACTGCCAAGTATCAACCCCAGGGAAGTATGTTTTTATGGATTTTTAATGGCCACCATATAAAGACATATTGGTAGTCTTTACAGAACTCTCACAAATTTGTATTCTCTGATCTGTTAGGTACATGACATAAATTGTAGTGAAGGTAATTTTCTTACCAGTGACGGTATATGTGAGTTATAACCTCACTTGTCCAACACTCTCCAAATAAAATTGCTCTTACGTGTGGACAGGAAACCAGTTTGTCTATGTATTCCTCATGGGAGCCTCAATGCAGGTAATTGGTCCATTCACATATCCACAGACACCATCCATGTGCGTTCCGCACAGCTTATGGCCGGCACTATAATAGAAATGTTTTTTCTTGTCCATGACCACTTTTTACCAATCTATTGTATTGTAGGTGAGCAATTTGCTTCCCTAACCCTCGCCCAGACACATATTGAAACTTGCTCACTCTCTCTTCCATTGCAGTATGGGCGCTTAGATTAGCTTTTAGAACTGTGACTGTCAAAAATCTCATAAACCAACAGAACAGTGAATGGACTGTATCCTTCAGTCATAAGGATGCAACTCAAGGACACTACAGGATGAATAATACAATCCATAATATAATACAGGAAAACGTGTCAATTACTTCTTTGACAGCAATTATTGTTAGATGCAAGCTACTTTGGAAAGACACAATTTCTCACTACTCATTTTTTCATTATCTGTTATAAATAAATAAAATATTTGCTTGTGTTTAAGCACAGCATAGTGACTGAATTAACCTGAGTCAATTCTATCATAATTTATCATTGTACTCTAGTTTGTGACTAGCTTATTACTCAGACTGAAGTCATTAAGCTAGTCACAAACTACCGTACAATGATAAATCATGATATAATTACCTACCAAGTACATGTACATGGTCAGGCTGGGACTACCAATACTAGTAGCTCTTTGCTCTAGCAGAGTCCATATCAGGTGATGCTTTTTCCACTTGTTCATACACACTAAAAGAACCAGGATAATAGTAACAACACCTTCTTATTATGTAAAAAAATATATTTACACTAAGTTCAAAATCTCATCTGGAACATACTGTATCTCTGTGTTCGGTGAAATAGACATCAAGACCATGCACATACTATCTTTATTAGACTAGACAGAAAACCCCTCTTACATGTTATTTCATCACACAAATAAATTGACAGGTCTTGTATTCAGTATAATAAAATTAAATTCAACATTTGCATTATACAGTTTTAGTTGTCTTGTGATATTTTATTCACCCTATTTCCCATACAAAATGATGAATTCGGAGTGATACTGCTTTGCAAAGAAAACTAATATACTGTACTAAATGTAGATAAGAAAAACTGTGTGGGCTACACACTGTCACAAAATTGTGACAATGCCTTTTAGGCACCAGACTGCAAATGAGCATCAGACCAACAGATGGCTGAAATTTCCCAAGTGCAAAAAACACCTCTCAGTGCAGCAGATGGAATTGCTGGAGAGATTGTCTTTTTTTATTTCATCCAGTAATGCTGAACTCTTATTGCTATTAAAAATTTAATTATGAAATACAAAGCCTTTTTTGGGGGGGAAAAAGCACATATATGTTTACACAAATTATTAAAATATAACAAAGAAATGCAGAGTATATGATATTTTCTCATATAATCTACATAATTTAAATGTAGTTTAACGTGTACCCTATAACAGTCTGTGCCTGAAATGCATGGATAGAATAAATCATAGAAGCCTCCGATCCCCTGATATGGACGGGACAAGCTCTTTTGGAGCCCAAGGCAATGGTTTCAGAATTTGCCCTCTCCCACACCACATGGTTCGGTGTGATAGCTGTCAAAGATACAAACATTATCACTGCTTAGGGTGCTATTACATGTAGCTTTGTAATTTTTAAGAACGTATTTGAAAAACTGCAGGTAATAATGCATGCATTTGTATTACTTAGAAACTCAACTGCATTTTATGTTTTTAATCAGTAATAATGATTATCATTAATCAAAACTGCAAAATAAATGTGAAGATTCAAAAAAAAATAAAGCAAAACCAAAAAGAATGTAATAATATATTGATATTAATATATTGAATATATAGATTATACATTTCACAAATGCTATATTCTTAGACTTCTTCACCTGTGGAAGGCTGTACCCATAGATTAAAAAAACGCTCACCTGCCACTAGTTTGATTCTACAGAGGGAGGTGTTTTGTATTTTTACACTACAGACTGTTGCCCCTGGGGGTCTGAACGAGCAGCTTCATTTTGGCTGCTATATTTAAAATACTGTAGTTGGAGGTTTATCCCTCCCTCCCGCAACCCGTTTTGTCTGGTCCTCTGTATGACTACTATATTTGATAACGGTTGTGGGAAAATCATCCCTCCCTCTCTCCCATTTCCCCTCCTCTACAGTTGGTCCTAATAACTTATGTGATCTTATTTTAATGTGTTTGATACTAATTACTTTATTTTGGACTTCTCCAATTGTGTATATATAATTAAACCATTTTTGGTATCTAATTCATGTGGGCGCCAACACTTCAGAGGTGCTTCCTGCCCACTGCTGTGATACAACATGCCTCCCACCCACTGCTATGACGTGGTGCTCATCTTGGAGGGCAAGTTCCTCTCTGAATGAGTGCTCTCTCTCTGTCTCCTATTACATGGATTTAAACACCCGTATGTAGGTTCCTGTTAGCTGTCTTATGCAGAAGAACTATAGCCCCTATTCTGCTGTCTCATTTATAATTTTTTGCCTTACCAGATCCTCTGAGTATTCAGCAAAACATGTCATGTAGGGATGAAGGGCTGTTGTAGGGCTTATTTATTGCCAGTGTCAGGTTCCAGAAGGGGTCGCTCCATGGTTAGGCTTATCAGGGCCATTATAGCACTCACCTACGTACTACAGTCAGATAGTATTATTAAGTTGTGCATTTTTTTGACAGCTCCCCTCCACGAGTTCGGTTCCAAACGGATGCGGTAGAAACGTATAGTTCTCTTTACTTCCGTTGTTTGGGTACCTCCGAGTACCTTGGCTACATGTATAAAGATGTATTACTCTTTGGAGTTTGTTGATATTGTTGAGGCTAATTGTTGCATTGTTACATTTTAGTATTATCCTATTATCCCAGAATTTACTTTAATCACTTGTGAATAAAAGTTGTAGTAAGAGGAGAAGCATCAGGAGCAATAGACGACATTGAAGTCAAAGCAGAGGGGGCGGTGGGAGGTGCAGCGGTGGCTGCATCAGGCTGTAACACTGAATGAGTGCACAGTTTTCCCACGTCACTTTATTGTGATGCTCCATGTGCTGAGGAAGGGCTCTCATGCCAACATTAGCACCCTGGCCGCGCCTCACCTTTTGCCCGCACATCCTGCATAACGCCAAACTAACATCCCCCAGAGACTTTGTGAAAAATTCCCACACTGCCAAGTATGGCATTTTCCCTCCACCATTGCGTCACCTTCACCTGTCTCTTGCGCATGTCCGTGACCTCTTGCATTATATGCTCCCACCCGACTGTCATTATCAGTAGTTCCAAACCTAGAGAAGTCTGCAGCAGACCTCAACTCCAAGTCTGTGCTGCCTGTAACTACTGACTGTCCTCACAAAGCTCATTCTTGCTGTAAAGCAGAGCAGAGCTGGTGGCATACATTACTTGGCTGTCAGAGGGAGCAGCAAAATAAAGAGGCAGGTTCAGGACAGATGAGAGCACAGAGGCAGCTCTTGGGTCATGCCAACTAAGCATCATGTCAAAGGAACCCACTGATTCCTGGCTCTGTGTATTTGTTATCAATTGAGATGATGTCGAAGAGCGAGTCAACCATTCCAGTACAGCTGGATTGTTGGTCAAAACATGAACGCTGGATGACACTGTCAGCTCTAGCCTGTTGCTGTGGCTGCTGTTATTACCAACCCATTCTTCTGCTGCTATTTGCGCCAGCTACAGAAACATTTTATCACTGCCAGTTCCTTTGGAGGGCCCTGGCAACTGTAACAGACCACCCTTTAATACTAAGGCACAGTAATTCTATGTATAAACTAATAGATTAACTGGGATTGTGGCAGCAGTTCAACAAGATGCACACAGCGATTACACTCAACCTGCAGTGTCCCTGCTGTCCCTCTATGCTCTCCCTACATCTGTTGACTGGCTGGCTGCACAGCATTATGGGTCATATTGTGTCCCCAGGCTTCTTATTTTAACTTTGTAACACATGCAGCAGCCATTTTAGAAAAAATATGTTTCGTTGCCACAAAGCACAAGGAAATTCGGATTCATTTTTCCTTAACTTCAGATGGAATTCCAGTTTAGATGCTTCCATTCACTCAAAACTACATGCCACTTTAAGCACATTCAAGGAATACCACTACATTAAAAGGCTAATAAAGGAAATTATTAAAAAATTATCAAAGGTAAAGTACTAAAAAGAATAACTAAAAATTACTCTTCTAACACATAAACAAACTTGCTTATTTCTATGTTCGAATGCAATACTGCTATTTTGTTAAATGGATAGGATAGCATAATGTATGTGCACAATTGCTGATTCAAAAGAAATATAAGAGCACCTAAATAGATTATTTAACCACCTTTATCATGCTCTTTCAGAGGACAGAGCTTTGCCATCCTGCTAATGATTGACACATTTCTCCCCATGCACAGTAATAAGGAACTACTTGTTAATCACTGGCTCGAGGACAGGGTGGTCAAAGCTACCCAACAACTTATGAATACAAGGAGATTCATTTCTCAAAACACAATGCCAGCACTATACCTATTAAATGTTACATTTCTCAGAAACCACATTATCTATGCAGTAGCCAGGTTTGAGGTGGCCCCAATGCTACACTGAGTCTCCTGGACACTGTTGAGGTGTCACCACGTGTTTCTGCACTCTGAAGAGGATTGTAAGGTGTGGCGCACCCCAATGAAAAATAATTCCAGAGAGTCAGGGTTTGCAGTAAACCAGTGGTTTTCTTTATTGGAGGAAGTCAAGTGCAAAACAATGCAGGCAATGTACTTATCTGGCTTATCCAGTCTCCTCTTTGCTAGTATAAGGTTCTGTGCAGAGGAAAGGCCTGAGCTGTTCCTTGCTTTCTTAGAAGCCTGGTCCAGAGTCTGTGGCTCAGTCATTCGACTGGCTTCCTGGTCAAAGAGCTGTCAACACAGGATCTGTGGCAGAGTAGCCTTGTCTTGGCATCTTCTTCTGGTCACTCATTCAGTCTGGCAGAGTCTCTCATACTAAACACTATTCCCTAAATGCAGACAACTTGGGGCTCTAACTAGGGTTGAGCGAACACCTGGAAGTTCGGGTTCGCCAGGTTCAGCCGTACTTTGCTGCAAAGTTCGGGTTCGGGACCCGAACTTGACCCCGAACCCGATCAAAGTCAATGGGGACCTTAACTTTGGGGAACTAAAATGGCTCTAAAAAAGTAACAGAAAGGGCTAGAGGGCTGCAAAAGGAAGCAAAAGAGGGGTAAGAGCAGGACAATTGCCCTGCAAACAAATGTGGATAGGGAAATGAATTAAAATAACAGAATTTAAAAAAAGTTAAAAATAATTATCTTGAACTAGGAGGCGGAGGTCAAAGTGAGTAGGAGGTTGAGGTGGCAGTGGTGGAGGAAGAGGAGTTAGCCAATAATAATTTTTTAATTGCTTGTATTTATTTATTTATTTTATAAATTTGGGAAGACCCCAAAGCATTGGAAAATATAAAAAAGAAAACAAAGAGAAAGTGCCCTGGAGTATAACAATTCCCTCTTCCTCCTCCTCTGCCTCCTGTGCCACATCCTCTTCCATCATCACTCAAAGCATTTTTTTCAAGGAGACATAGAAGTGGGATAGTAACGCTGAGGACTGCGTCATCGGCACTGGCCATGTTGGTGGAGTACTCGAAACAGCGCAACATGGCACACAGGTCCAGCATGGAGGCCCACTCGTTGGTGGTTCCGCAGAGCGACTCACCCGTGCGTGCTGCAGCTGAAACTTCACTATTGCCTGCTGCTGCTCTCACAGTCTTTCCAGCATGTGCAAGGTGGAGTTCCACCTTGTGGGCACATAGCATATGAGGCAGTCAGCGGGAAGGCCGAAGTTACGCTGTATCGCAGACAGGTGAGCAGCAGCAGGATGAGAATGCCAAAAGCGCGCACAGACGCACTTTCTGCAGCAGCTCTGACATATAGGGGTAATTTTTTTCAGGAACCTCTGTACCACCAATTTCAGCACATGCGCCAGGCAAGGGATGTGCGTCAAACCAGCTAGGCCCAGAGCTGCTACGAGATTTTGCCCATTATTGCACACCACCAGGCCGGGCTTGAGACTCAGTGGCACCAACCACTCATCGCTCTGTTGTTCTATGCCCGTCCACAGCTCCTGCGCGGTGTGGGTTTTTTCCCCCAAACAGATGAGTTTCAAAACAGCCTGCTGTTGTTTCCCCCTGGCTGTCCTGAAGTTGGTGGTGAAGATGTTACGCTGACCAGATGAGGAGGTGGTAGAGGAGGAAGTAGAGTAGGAGGAGGAGGCAACAGAAGACAATGAGAAACGTCCTGCAATCCTCGGTGGTGGAAGGACATGCGCCAAACTGCTATCTGCCTCAGGCCCAGCTGCCACTGAATTTACCCAGTGTGCAGTTAGCGAGATATAACGTCCCTGCCTGTGCTTACAGGTGATGACAGCATTTCTAAGGCCAGGAATTTTTAAATGCTGGCATTCAGGGCCAGGGATCGCGGGTGGATAGAGGGGTACTTCCTCTTTCTCTCCAGTGTTTGGGAGATGGACCGCTGAACGCTTCCATGGGATATTGTGGAGATGCTTGGTGACGGTGACGGACGTGGTGGCGTTGCTGCCACATCCTCTGTTTGCGGGGTGGCAGGTGCCACGGTCACTCCAGAAGGGGAGGAAGAGGATGAGACAGCAGCAGAAGAGGGACCAGGAGGAGCCTGAGATCTTTTGTGGTTTTTGAGGTGTTTACTCCACTGCAGCTCGTGCTTTGCATTATGATGCCTGGTCATGCAGGTGGTGCTCAGGTTTAGAACATTTATGCCTCGCTTCACGCTCTGATTGCACAGTATGCAAACCAGTCGCGTGTTGTCGTCAGCACATTGTCTGAAGAACTGCCACACCAGGGAACTCCTTGGAGCTGGCTTTGGTGTGGTCAGTTCCTGGGTGCGGTGGGCAGTAGCAAGAGTAATGGCTAGGGGACAGCCACTCTGCTTTTGTACACTGCTCCCTCTTTTGCTGTGCGGCTGGTGCTGTGTGACCACCACCTCTTCCTCCAAACTGCACACATCACTCGCATGACCTTGATTCCATGTGGGGTCTAGGACCTCATCATCCTCCACATAATCTTTCACCCACTCTTCACCCCTGCTCTCCTTGCCGGTCTGCACAATGCAGAAAGCCACAGCAGTTGGCACCTGTGTTCCGTCATCATCAGAGATGTGCTGCGGTGGTCCTCCCATGTCCACATCCTGAAACATAAGTGGTTGGGCATCAGTGCACTCAGTCTCTTCCACTTCTGTAGCTGGGCTAAGTGGATGGCCCTCGGAAAGATGGTGTATTGCACCCATAAAAAATCACTGTAGGTCACCCACAGAATTAACAGCCAAATTTATGAATAGCTTTCTGTGTCAGGGGTGCAAAGATGGTGCATTGCACCCTCAAAAAATTGCTGTAGGTCACCCACAGAATTAACAGCCAGATTTATGATTATCTTTCAGTGTCAGGGATGCAAAGATGGTGTATTGCACCCACAAAAAATTGCACTAACACTGTCCCTCACTTCAGCTGCCTGTTTTCTGTCCCTTCACTACTGAGAGCTGATGGGCGGTGCTACACGTGATCCAGCTTATATAGAGGCTGGGTCACATGATGCACTGGCCAATCACAGCCATGCCATTAGTAGGCATGGCTGTGATGGCTTCTAAGGGCACACAGCTTAAAAGCTTGTTGATTGGCTGTTAATTCTGTGGGTGCAGCATACAAATGTCCCAACCCCGGGCATTTAAACTGCACAACAGTCGTGAGCTGGCAATTATCGTGAGCGTTGACAGACCGGCAGAAGCTGTCGATTACTTGCGGAAATGGGCACACATGAGGCGCAGCTTCACCTGTAGCTCAGGCAAATTGGGGTAGGTTTTGAGAAACCGCTGAACCACTAAGTTGAAGACGTGGGCTAGGCATGGGATGTGTGTGAGTTTCCCGAGCTCCAAAGCTGCCACCAAGTTATGGCCATTATCAGACACAATCATTCCTGGTTCTAGGATAAGTGGCGAAAGCCACTAACGTAGGTGGTGGCGGAAACCCTGATGGAATTAGGGCCCGCAATCCTTGGCGTCGGTAGCTCCTGTTCCATCTCAGGGTACAACTCATTCCTTGACTCCACAACGTTCACCCAGTGTGCCTTCAGGGAAATGTAGTGTCCCTGGCCGAAATCACTTGTCCATGTGTCAGTGGTTAAGTGGACCTTCCCCATAACTGCGTTTGTCAGGGCACTGTTGATGTTACGGGACACATGCTGGTGTAAGGCGGGCATGGCACACCGTGAAAAATATTGGCGGTTGGGGACTGCGTAACGATGGACGGCTGCCGACATCAGGCTGCGGATGGCCTCAGTGTCCACAAGCCTAAATGGCAACATTTCCATGGCCAGTAATTAGGAAAGTTGCCCATTTAGTGCTATGGCCTGTGGGTGGGTGGCTGGGTATTTGCGTTTACGTTTAAATGCCTGGGATAAGGATATTTGTACGCTGCACTGGGACACGGAAGTGGAGGTCGTCGCTGATGGTGCTTGCGAAGGTCCAGGTGTAGGGCAGGAGGCATCCGGGCCTGAGCCTATGACAGGGGATTGACCAGCATGTAACAGAGGGGAAGAGGAGGCAGTGTTGTGACCAACAGACACAGATTGTGGACCCAGGCGTTCGGCCCACCTATTACGGTGCTTGATGACATGTGGCGGATCATGCTGGTGGTGGTGAGGTTGTTAGTGCTCACACCCCTGCTTATTTTTGTATGGCACAGGTTGCAAATTACAATTCTTTTGTCGTTCCGTGCTTTCCTAAAAAAAGCGCCAGACAGCGGAACACCTACCACTTGGAAAGGGAGATTTCTGCAAGGGTGTGCTCTGGCGAACAGTTGCGGCTTGTTTAGTGTGGCCAGCCTTCTCCCATTTGGCACCCCACTGCCTCTTCCAGCCTGTTGCGGTGCTGCGGATCCCTCCCCCTCTGTACTGCTGTACTCGCTTGGCTTGCCCCCTTCCCAGGTTGGGTCAGTGACTTCATCGTCCATCACCTCCTCTTACACTTCCTCACTCTGCCCATCCTCCTGACTTGTTGACCTATCAACAACCTCGTTTATTGACAACTGTGTCTCACCCTCATCATCAACCTCTTGAGACACTAATTGCCATTGACTTATTGGCAACTGTGTCTCATCATCATCATCCACCTCGTGAAACACTAATTGCCGTCATCAACTTGTAACTGTGGCTGCTCAAGAGTTTGTGAAGCGGGCTTGTCGAGAGGCCCAAATGAAGGAATGGTACTGAAAAGAGCTCCTTGGAATATCCGAGTGTGGGATCACTTGTTTTGCAAGACTCTCCATGGTGGGAGGAAGGAGGATCTGGATGAGGAGACTGGACTTGGAAGACAAGGTGGTGCTTAACCGACTGGAAGCAGTATCTGCTACAATCCAACCGACTACCTGGTCGCACTGGTCTGACTTCGAGAGCGTGGTCCTGCGCCGCCCTGAAAACTGGGACATGAAGCTAGGTATCGTGGATGATTATTTTTCTTGTGCTCTGGCAGCAGGCACAGTTTCAACGCGCCCAGGGCCACGGCCTCTGCGTGCACCATCAGCATCACGGCCACTTTCCTGTCCCTTACTGCTCACCTTTTTCATATTAAATGTTATATATGCTTGAAAGTATGTCACACGTACAGTAGCGTAGGATTTGTAAGTGTATGCGCAAAAAAATAAAAAATGGTATTTGGGATGTGGAAACGTCACACAGGAGAAATATTGCAGATAATGTTGCTGATGTCAGCAGCGGCTTATATAAAATTACTGGGAATGTCACAGTTATTTGGGATGTGGAAACGTTACACAGGAGATGTACCCCAGGAATGTCACTGTCCGCAGCGGACACCATCTATGGAAAAAGTACACTCGATGTCACTGATATTTTTTGGATGTGCACACATTACTCAGGAGAAATACCTCAGATAATGTCGCTGATGTGAGCAGCGGCTAATATAAAATTACATGGAATGCCACAGGTATTATGGATGTGGAAACGTTACACAGGAGAAATACCGCAGATAATGTCGCTGATGTCAGCAGCGGCTAATATAAAAATACAGGGAATGTCAAAGGTATTTGGGATGTAGAAACATTACACAGGAGATGTACCCCAGGTAATGTCACTGTCCGCAGCGGAAACCGTCTACGGAAAAAGTACACTGGATGTCACTGATATTTTTTGAATGTGCACACGTTACACAGGAAATGTAGCGCAGCTAATGTCACTGTCCGCAGCGGACATGGTGTACGAAAAAAGTACACTGGAGGTCACAGATATTTTTGGGATGCGCACACATTACACAGGAGATGCAGCGCAGCTAATGTCACTGTCCGCAGCGGCTAATATAAAATTACAACGAATGTCACAGGTATTTTGGATGTGTAAACGTTACACAGGAGAAATACCGCAGATAATGTCGCTGCTGTCAGCAGCGACTAATGTAAAATTAAAGGGAATATCCGAGATATTTGGGATGTGGAAACGTTACACAGGAGATGTACCCCAGGTAATGTCACTGTCCACTGCGGGCACCGTCTATGGAAAAAGTACACTGGATTTCAATGATATTTTTGTATGGGGCGGGGCTTCTGCTTAATTATCATTGGTAGCACAGTGGCCACAGTCCCTCCCCTCCTCTGCCCACTCTCTCCTAATTGGTGGCAGTGGCTGGCCGGCATCACAGTTGGAAGGAAGGAACGCTCTCCTTCCTTCCCGCTGTTTGGCTGCCCGCTGTGTGTGATGTGCGTGTCAGGCCTCTGTATTGCACAGTGCAGCAAGCAATCTTCCAGGGCCCGGTGCTGGCCACGGCCCGGCGGTTGGGGACCGCTGCCTTAGGGTGCATTAACCGAACCATATGCATTTTGCGATCTGCAAAGTGGGGATCTGCAAAATATGGATGACATCCTTGTTACATCAATTTTTTTGTTTTGTTTTTTGAGGATCAATTGACTTCAATGGGTCTGTGGTCCACATTTGCAGCAAAGAATAGGATATATTCTATCTTTTACAGAATGGACATATGGAAGCAGAAAGCACAGGGATGTCTTTCATCGATATGTCCATTCCGCAAACTATATAACCTGTCCTATACTTGGACCCAAATGTGGCCCACGGACCCATGGAAGTCAATGGATGCACCAAAAAAATGGATGCTACACAAACGTCATACGGAATTCATCTGTATCTTGCGCAGCTGTGTTTGGGAGACCTCAAAATACATACGGTCATGTGAATGCACCCTTATGCATAGGGAAGATTAGCAGACACTAGTCATGAGCGCATAGGCAATATTCGTTTTTGTTAGATTTTGCAAATTTTTCGCAGAATATTCGCAATAAATTTGCGAATTCTAGAATTTGAGATCTCCAGTCATTATTTTCTTGATTTCCCACATCGGCACTAACGATGCGCATATTTTTTGAGCAATACATGAAACTTCGCATTTTATTAGGTCTGAGTAGATATTACTGATTGGTGCACTAAGTATTGTTGTGACATCACAGCACTATGTCTGTAGCATTGTATGTATGGACAGCAGAGAAATAGTAATTCCTATCACACTACCTAACACCCTGCACTGGAATCTATCAGCTACACTATATCACTAACCTACATTGACTATCTCCCACTAACTATCTGTATTATATATATAAGCTAACTAACTATCCAATGTAATTGGATAAGGAATAGGATCCAGGTGAAAGCACAGAGCACAGCAATGTCACTGCTCTCTCCCTCAGAACTGCAAAAAAACTGTAGACAATGACTGGGGAGTTTCTTATATAGTAAAAGGGTAGGCAACTTTCCTATTGGTTGCTAGGGATTTTGCTAAGCTCTGACAAAGATATTGCAGCCTTCTCATTGGCCCAAAAGCAAGAAGGGAGGTTACTGATGAAAAATAAATCTATAATATTCGCGATTACGAATATATAGTACTATATTCTAGATCTTCGCGAATTCTTGAAGTGTCATTAGAATATTCTCAATCAACACTAGCAGACACCATACCAAGAATTTCTTTCTAGAATAGACTAATGATCCCTTTCCCACTAAGATAAACTTCTGTTACAAAGTGGAGTGACTGCATAAAGGTTATAACTGACCATTGATTATTGGCAAAGCTATATGAATAGTTTACAATAATTTCCTTATAACCTGTTCTTGGCTATGAAACTGATCAGTTAGTCTTTTAGAAGCTTTGACCGTTGCATTAAGAGATTATAGCAAAAAGGATACACCCCTTGAGCTCCTTTGACAGAAAGTGATTGTCATGTATGATATGATAACTGATTCAATTTTTTTTACATTATTCATGAAATAACCCCTTTAGATAGGCCAAGGGGGAGACGTGTACATGATAACAATAGTGTACTGCGTCATCATTTTGGGAAGAGTAAATGGGAGCAGATAAAAACAGGAGGTTTTGTGCATGGATATCTTATGGAGTCTATTAGAGCTACTGTCGGCCCTATTTTACCCATTAGGAGAGTAGCGTACTAGAGCCTATAAAGGTCTCTTCCTGAGGAGGTGGATCAAAATGATAAAAGATGTAAGGCAAATATCTGAATAGGAGCCATGACACTGTCCTACTTAGTGAGACTAAGAGATCACTGGAACAAATGATAAGTAGAGTTGAGCGAACCCGAATTGTAAAGTTCGGGTTAGAACCGAACTTTAGGGTTTTCGGCACCCGGACCCGAACATTTACGTAAAAGTTCGGGTTCGGGTTTGGTGTTCGGCTATTTTTATAGCGCTTTTTGAAAGGCTGCAAAGCAGCCAATCAACAAGCGTCATGCTACTTTCCCCAAAAGGCCATCACAGCCATGCCTACTATTGACATGGCTGTGATTGGCCAACTGCAGCATGTGACCCAGCATCTATTTAAGCTGGAGTCACGTAGCGCCGCCCGTTACTCTGCTCGGATTAGTGTAGGGAGATGCTGCAGCTGATGTGAGGGAGAGATCAGGGAGAAATCTTATCAAGAACTGGTTTATGTACTCAGCGATCTACAGAAAAAGTGTTTTGCGGGTGCAGTGCACAATTTATTTAAGCCTGCTCTGAGCCAACTACTGCTAAAAAATGAACTTTTTTATCTTCAGTTAGTCAATATCAATACATAATCGGCAGCCATTTTATGCAACGATAGTGCACCAGCATAGGCTATCTGCAAGTCCAGAAATACAGCTTTGGCATACTGGGGTGAAAAAATCCTCTATTACACTGCACATCTGGGATTAGACAAGCATAAATGATTGTCACATTTAGGACAGAAATACAGCTTTTTGGTTAGGGTGAAAAAAGCCTCTAACATACTGCACATCTGGGATTACACGTGCATAATTCACTGTCTCATTTAGGCCAGAAATACAGCTTTTTGGTTAGGGTGAAAAAAACCTCTAATATACTGCACATCTGGGATTACATGTGCATAAGTGATTGTCACATTTAGGACAGAAATACAGCTTTTTGGTTAGGATGAAAAAAGCCTCTAACATACTGCACATCTGGGATTACACGTGCATAAGTCAATGTCACATTTAGGACAGAAATACAGCTTTTTGGTTACTGGGGTGAAAAAAAACTCTAATATACTGCACATCTGTGATTTTTTGTGCATAAGTCATTGTCACATTTAGGACAGAAATACAGCTTTTTGGTTACTGGGGTGAAAAAACCCTCAAATATACTGCACATCTGTGATTACATGTGCATAAGTCACTGTCACATTTAAGACAGAGATACAGCTTTTTGGTTACTGGGGTCAAAAAACTCTCTAATATACTGCAAGTCTGTGATTTTTTGTGCATAAGTCATTGTCACATTTAGGACAGAAATACAGCTCTTTGGTTACTGGGGTGAAAAAAAACTCTAATATACTGCACATGTGTGATTACACGTGCATAAGTCACTGTCATATTTAGGCCATAAATACGGCTTTGGCATACTGGGGTGAAAAAAGCCTCTAATATACTGCACATCTGGGATTACACATGCATAAGTCACTGTCACATTTAGGACAGAAATACAGCTTTTTGGTTACTGGGGTGAAAAAACCCTCTAATATACTGCACATCTGAGATTACAAATGCATAAGTCACTGTCACATTTAGGACAGAAATACAGCTTTTTGGTTACTGGGGTGAAAAACCCCTCTAATATACTGCACATCTGTGATTACACATGCATAAGTGACTGTCACATTTAGGCCATAAATACGGCTTTGGCATACTGGGGTGAAAAAAGCCTCTGATATACTGCACATCTGGAATTACACGTGCATAAGTCACTGTCACATTTAGGACAGAAATACAGCTTTTTGGTTAGGGTTAAAAAAAAAACTCTAATATACTGCACATCTGTGATTACACGTGCATAAGTCACTGTCACATTTAGGACAGAAATACAGCTTTTTGGTTACTGGGGTGAAAAAACCCTCTAATATACTGCACATCTGTGATTACACGTGCATAAGTCACTGTCACATTTAGGCGATAAATACGGCTTTGGCATACTGGGGTGAAAAAACCCTCTAATATACTGCACATCTGGGATTACACGTGCATAAGTCATTGTCACATTTAGGACAGAAATACAGCTTTTTGGTTAGGGTAAAAAAAAACTCTAATATACTGCACATCTGGGATTAGACATGCATAAGTGACTGTCACATTTAGGCCATAAATGCGGCTTTGGCATACTGGGGTGAAAAAAGCCTCTAATATACTGCACATCTGGGATTACACGTGCATAAGTCACTGTCACATTTAGGACAGAAATACAGCTTTTTGGTTACTGGGGTAAAAAAAGAAAAACCTCTAATATACTGCACATCTGTGATTACACGTGCATAAGTCACTGTCACATTTAGGATAGAAATACAGCTTTTTGGTTACTGGGTGAAAAAACCCTGTAATATACTGCACATCTGTGATTACTCATGCATAAGTCACTGTCACATTTAGGACAGAAATGCAGCTTTTTGGTTACTGGGGTAAAAATAAACCCTCTAATATACTGCACATCTGTGATTACACGTGCATAAGTCACTGTCACATTTAGGACAGAAATACAGCTTTTTGGTTACTGGGTGAAAAAAACCCTCTAATATACTGCACATCTGTAATTGCACGTGCATAAGTCACTGTCTCATTTAGGCCATAAATACGGCTTTGGCATACTGGGGTGAAAAAAGCCTCTGATATACTGCACATCTGGGATTACACGTGCATAAGTCACTGTCACATTTAGGACAGAAATACAGCTTTTTGGTTAGGGTGAAAAAAACCTCTAATATACTGCACATCTGTGATTACACGTGCATAAGTCACTGTCACATTTAGGACAGAAATACAGCTTTTTGGTTAGGGTGAAAAAAACCTCTAATATACTGCACATCTGTGATTACACGTGCATAAGTCACTGTCACATTTAGGACAGAAATACGGCTTTGGCATACTGGGGTGAAAAAACCCTCTAATATACTGCACATCTGTGATTACACATGCATAAGTCACTGTCACATTTAGGACAAAAATACAGTTTTTTGGTTAGGGTGAAAAAACCCTCTAATCTACTGCACATCTGTGATTACACATGCATAAGTCACTGTCACATTTAGGACAGAAATACAGCTTTTTGGTTACTGGGGTAAAAAAAAAACTCTAATATACTGCACATCTGTGATTACACGTGAATAAGTCACTGTCACATTTAGGACAGAAATACAGCTTTTTGGTTACTGGGTGAAAAAACCCTCTAATATACTGCACATCTGTGATTACACGTGCATAAGTCACTGTCACATTTAGGACAGAAATACAGCTTTTTGGTTACTGGGGTAAAAAAAAAACCTCTAATATACTGCACATCTGTGATTACACGTGCATAAGTCACTGTCACATTTAGGACAGAAATATAGCTTTTTGGTTACTGGGTGAAAAAACCCTCTAATATACTGCACATCTGTAATTACACGTGCATAAGTCACTGTCTCATTTAGGACAGAAATACAGCCTTTTGGTTACTGGGATGAAAAAAGCCTCTAATATACTGCACATCTGTGATTACACATGCATAAGTCACTGTCACATTTAGGACAGAAATACAGCTTTTTGGTTACTGGGGTAAAAAAAAAACTCTAATATACTGCACATCTGTGATTACACGTGCATAAGTCACTGTCACATTTAGGACAGAAATATAGCTTTTTGGTTACTGGGTGAAAAAACCCTCTAATATACTGCACATCTGTAATTACACGTGCATAAGTCACTGTCTCATTTAGGACAGAAATACAGCCTTTTGGTTACTGGGATGAAAAAAGCCTCTAATATACTGCACATCTGTGATTACACGTGCATAAGTCACTGTCACATTTAGGACAGAAATACAGCTTTTTGGTTACTTGGTGAAAAAACCCTCTAATATACTGCACATCTGTGATTACACGTGCATAAGTCACTGTCACATTTAGGACAGAAATACAGCTTTTTGGTTACTGGGGTGAAAAAACCCTCTAATATACTGCACATCTGTGATTACACGTGCATAAGTCACTGTCACATTTAGGCCATAAATACGGCTTTGGCATACTGGGGTGAAAAAACCCTCTAATATACTGCACATCTGGGTTTATACACGTGCATAAGTCATTGTCACATTTAGGACAGAAATACAGCTTTTTGGTTAGGGTAAAAAAAAAACTCTAATATACTGCACATCTGGGATTAGACATGCATAAGTGACTGTCACATTTAGGCCATAAATGCGGCTTTGGCATACTGGGGTGAAAAAAGCCTCTAATATACTGCACATCTGGGATTACACGTGCATAAGTCACTGTCATATTTAGGCCATAAATACGGCTTTGGCATACTGGGGTGAAAAAAGCCTCTATTATACTGCACATCTGGGATTACACGTGCATAAGTCACTGTCACATTTAGGACAGAAATACAGCTTTTTGGTTACTGGAGTGAAAAAACCCTCTAATATACTGCACATCTGAGATTACAAATGCATAAGTCACTGTCACATTTAGGACAGAAATACAGCTTTTTGGTTACTGGGGTGAAAAAACCCTCTAATATACTGCACATCTGTGATTACACGTGCATAAGTCATTGTCACATTTAGGACAGAAATACAGCTTTTTGGTTAGGGTAAAAAAAAACTCTAATATACTGCACATCTGGGATTAGACATGCATAAGTGACTGTCACATTTAGGCCATAAATACGGCTTTGGCATACTGGGGTGAAAAAACCCTGTAATATACTGCACATCTGGGATTACACGTGCATAAGTCACTGTCACATTTAGGACAGAAATACAGCTTTTTGGTTACTGGGGTAAAAAAAAAACCTCTAATATACTGCACATCTGTGATTACACGTGCATAAGTCACTGTCACATTTAGGACAGAAATACAGCTTTTTGGTTACTGGGTGAAAAAACCCTCTAATATACTGCACATCTGTGATTACACATGCATAAGTCACTGTCACATTTAGGACAGAAATACAGCTTTTTGGTTACTGGGGTGAAAAAACCCTCTAATATACTGCACATCTGTGATTACACGTGCATAAGTCACTGTCACATTTAGGACAGAAATACAGCTTTTTGGTTACTGGGTGAAAAAACCCTCTAATATACTGCACATCTGTAATTACACGTGCATAAGTCACTGTCTCATTTAGGACAGAAATACAGCCTTTTGGTTACTGGGATGAAAAAACCCTCTAATATACTGCACATCTGTGATTACAAGTGCATAAGTCACTGTCACATTTAGGACAGAAATACAGCTTTTTGGTTACTGGGGTGAAAAAACCCTCTAATATACTGCACATCTGTGATTACACGTGCATAAGTCACTGTCACATTTAGGCCATAAATACGGCTTTGGCATACTGGGGTGAAAAAACCCTCTAATATACTGCACATCTGGGATTACACGTGCATAAGTCATTGTCACATTTAGGACAGAAATACAGCTTTTTGGTTAGGGTAAAAAAAAACTCTAATATACTGCACATCTGGGATTAGACATGCATAAGTGACTGTCACATTTAGGCCATAAATATGGCTTTGGCATACTGGGGTGAAAAAAGCCTCTAATATACTGCACATCTGGGATTACATGTGCATAAGTCACTGTCACATTTAGGACAGAAATACAGCTTTTTGGTTAGGGTGAAAAAACCCTCTAATATACTGCATATCTGTAATTACACGTGCATAAGTCACTGTCACATTTAGGACAGAAATTCGGCTTTTTGGTTAGGGTGAAAAAACACTCTAATATTCTGCACATCTGGAATTAGACATGCATAAGTGACTGTCACATTTAGGCCATAAATACGGCTTTGGCATACTGGGGTGAAAAAAGCCTCTAATATACTGCACATCTGGGATTACACTTGCATAAATCACTGTCACATTTAGGCCATAAATACAGCTTTGGCATACTGGGGTGAAAAAACCCTCTAATATACTGCACATCTGGGATAAGACGTGGATATGTGAGTGTCACATTTAGGCCACAAATACCGCTGTCATATAGAGTTTAAAAAAAATATATAGAGTGCAATACCCTACATCAGGGTTTATATTGGCGGTTAATTATTTTTTACATACTTAAAGGGCTTCTGTCACACCCCAAAAGTAATTTTTTATTTTTGGTCTAATTAAAATCCTTATAGTGCGATTATTCAATATATAGTGCTCTTACCTTTTTCTGTGGCTAATTTTATAATATGTTAATTACCTCGCTACCAGCAAGTAGGGCGGTTACTTGCTGGTAGCCGCCGCATCCTCCTTTCAACTTGCAGGCCCCTCCTGCTCCCTCTTCTGCTGCTGCCTCGGCCTCTTCCTCCACCTCTGGAGGAACGTTGGCACCTGCCGCCCAGCAAAAAGAGGATGTGAAAACAACACCACCTCCATCACCAAGCATCTCCACTATGTCACATGGAAGCGTTCAGCTCTCCATCTCACAAACCTTTGAGAAAAAGCGTAAATTCCCACCTAGCCACCCTCGATCCCTGAATGCCAGCATTTCTAAACTGCTGGCCTTTGATATGCTGTCGTTCAAGCTGGTGGAGATGGACAGCTTCAAACAGCTCATGTCGCTTGCTGTCCCACAGTACGTCATTCCCAGCCGCCACTACTTCTCCATGAGAGCCTTGCCCTCCCTGCACAACCAAGTATCGGATAAAATCAAGTGTGCACTGCGCAACGCTATCTGTGGCAAGGTCCACCTAACCACAGATCCGTGAACCAGTAAGCACGGCAATGGACGCTATATCTCCCTAACTGCACACTGGGTAAACGTAGTGGCGGCCCCAGATGGAGAGCTGTTTGGCGCACGTCCTTCCGCCGCCAAGGATCGCAGGGCATCATTCTTTGCCTCCTGTTGCCTCCTCTTCCTATTCGGCTTCCTCCTCCTCTTCTACCACCTCCTCATCCGGTCAGCGACAGACCTTCACCACCAACTTCAGCACAGCCAGGGCTAAACTTCAGCAGGCCATTCTGAAACTGATGTGTTTGAGGGACAGGCCCCACACCGCGCAAGAGTTGTGGCGGGGTAAAGAACAACAGACCGACGAGTGGTTGCTGCCAGTGGGCCTCAAGCCCGGCTTGGTGGTGTGCGATAATGGGCGAAATCTCGTTGCAGCTCTGGGACTAGCCGATTTGACGCACATGCCTTGCCTGAAGCATGTGCTAAATTTAGTGGTGCAGAAATTCATTCACAACTACCCCGACATGTCTGAGCTGCTACATAAAGTGCGGGCTGTATGTGCGCACTTCCGGCATTCTCATCCTGCTGCGGCTCGGCTGTCTGCTCTACAGCGTAACTTCGGCCTTCCCGCTAACCGCCTCATATGCGACATGCCCACCAGGTGGAACTCCACCTTGCACATGCTGGAGAGGCCATAGTGGAGTTTCAGCTGCAGCACGCACAGGTGAGTCGCACTGCGGAACAGCACCACTTCACCACCAATGACTGGGCCTCCATGCGAGACCTGTGTGCCCTGTTGCGCTGTTTTGAGTACTCCACCAACATGGCCATTATCAGCGTTACAATACCACTTCTATGTCTCCTTGAGAAAACACTTAGGGCGATGATGGAAGAGGATGCGGCCCAGGACGAGGAGAAGGAAGAGGGGTCATTTCTAACAATTTCAAGCCAGTCTTTTAGAAGTGGCTCAGAAATAGGATTTTTACAATAGCAGAGGCCAGCTACAAACTTGGCCAGCCAGGGCCCACTACTGGACGAGGAGGAGGAGGATGAGGAGGAGGAGGGGGATGGGGATAAAGCATGTTCACAGCAGAGTGGTATCCAACGCAGCTCAGGTCCATCACTGGTGCGTGGCTGGGGGGATACGGAGGACGCAGACGATACGCCTCCCACAGAGGACAGCTTGTCCTTACCTCTGGGCAGCCTGGCACAAATGAGCGACTACATGCTGCAGTGCCTGCGCAACGACTGCAGAGTTGCCCACATTTAAACATGTGCTGACTACTGGGTGGCCACCCTGCTGGATACCCGTTACAAAGACAATGTGCCGTCCTTAATTCCCTCACTGGAGCATGATCGGAAGATGCACGACTACAGGCGCACGCTGGTAGACGCGCTCCTGAGAGCATTCCCGACTGAGTCCTGGGGACAAGTGGAAGCACAAGGCGAAGGCAGGGGAGGAGGAAGAGGTCGCCAACGCAGCTGTGTCAGCGCCAGCACCTCAGAAGGCAGGGTTAGCATGGCTGACATGTGGAAAAGCTTTATCACCTCGCCGCAACAATCGCCCCAAACTGCTGATATGGAGCGTGTTAGCAGGAGGCAGCATTTGAACAACATGGTGGAACAGTACCTGTGCACACTCCTACACGTACTGACTGATGGTTCTGCCCCATTGAACTTCTGGGTCTCCAAATTGTCCACATGGCCAGAGCTTGCCCTGTATGCCTTGGCGGTGCTGGCCTGCCCTGCAGCCAGTGTACTCTCTGAACGTGTATTTAGCACTGCAGGAGGCGTCATTACAGACAGACGCAGCCGTCTGTCCACAGCCAACGTGAACAAGCTCACGTTCATTAAAATGAACCAGGCTTGGATCCCACAAGACTTGTCTGTACCTTGTGCAGAATAGACATTTATACCACCATCAAACATACATTCTTGTACTCAAGTCAAGTGCAATGATCCTTTGTTTTCTTCTTTTTTATTTGTCCCAATATTTTGGGGGCTACCTACCCAATAAAAAATAAAAAAAAACATTGTTGGCTACCTCCTCCTCCTCCATTGCTGCCTCCACCTACAACACCACATTCACCGCCTCCTCAACTTCCGACTCCATATCCACCTCCTTCTCTGAGTTGCAGGTTAATAATTTGTGATTTTTAGTTATTTTATTTCATTTTAAGTTATTTCCCTATCCACATTTGTTTGCAGAGCAGTTGCCATGCTCTTAAGCACATTTTACTGCCTTTTACATCCCTCTAGCCTTTTCAAGGACTATTTTAGAGCCATTTTAATTTAAAAAAAGTGCCAATTTTAGTGCCCTAAATTGAAAAATTTCTTATTTTCAATTGTCGGGTGACATTTTACCATTTTTGGCGTATACAGACCCCTGCTGTGCCTGGGTGACAGGGGCCTAAATCTCTCAAAATCCTCTGTTCTATTGCTGGGTGACATGAACCCCCTTTTGCCGTAAATGAACCCCTGCTCTGCATTGCTGACAGGGGCCTAAATATCTCAAAATCCTCTGTTCTATTGCTGGGTGACATGAACCCCCTTTTGATATGAATGAACCCCTGCTCTGCATTGCTGACAGGGGCCTAAATCTCTCAAAATCCTCTGTTGTATTGCTGGGTGACATGATCCCCCTTTTGCTGTAAATGAACCCCTGCTCTGCATTGCTGACAGGGGCCTAAATCTCTCAAAATCCTCTGTTCTATTGCTGGGTGACATGATCCCCCTTTTGCCGTGAATCAACCCCTGCTGTGCCTGGGTGACTGGGGCCTAAAAGTCTCAAAATCCTCTGTTGTATTGCTGGGTGACATGAACCTTCTTTTGCCGTGAATGAACCCCTGCTCTGCATTGCTGACAGGGGCCTAAATCTCTCAAAATCCTCTGTTCTATTGCTGGGTGACATGAATCCCCTTTTGCCGTGAATGAACCCCTGCTCTGCATTGCTGACAGGGGCCTAAATCTCTTAAAATCCTCTGTTGTATTGCTGGGTGACATGATCCCCCTTTTGCCGTGAATGAACCCATGCTGTGCCTGGGTGACACGGGCCTAAATCTCTCAAAATCCTCTGTTGTATTGCTGGGTGTTGGCTACCTATTCCTTCACCGCCGCTTCCACCTACACCGTTACGTCAACCTACACCACCACATCCACCCATCCACCGCCTCCTCAACCTCCTACTCCTAGATCCGGATTGTTATTTTTAATTGTTCAGTATTTTATCTTATTTTAAGTCATTTCCCTATCCACATTTGTTTGCAGAACAGTTGTCATGCTCTTAAGCACATTTTGATGCCTTTTGCAGCCCTCTAGCCCTTTCCAGGACTATTTTAGAGCCATTTTAGTGCCCAAAAGTTCGGGTCCCCATTGACTTCAATGGGGTTCGGGTTCGGGGTCAAGTTCGGGTCCCGAACCCGAACTTTTTTTTCAAGTTCGGCCGAACCTGCCGAACCCGAACATCCAGGTGTCTGCTCAACTCTAATGATAAGCTAACTCAGCAATAGTGTTGAGAGCGAATATTCGAAAAGCAAATTTTTATCACGAATATCGGCACTTCGAGAATTCGTGAATATTTAGAATATAGTGCTATATATTCGTAATAATGAATATTATATTTTTTTTTTTTGTTTGTTTGTTTTTTAACACAGTACACATCAGGTGATCATCCCTCCCTTCTTCTAGCTTGTGGGCCAATGAGAAGGCTTTGTCACAGCTTAGCAACATCCCTAGTAACCAATAGGAAAGTTGCCTACTCCTTACTATATAAAAACCTCCCCAGCAGCTATTTTCTAAAGTTTATTGCAGTTATGAAAGAGACAGCAGTGTCATTGCTGTGCTCTGTGCTTTGTTGTATTACATTAGTTAACTTCTATATAGAGGGTGGGCCATTTATATGGATACACCTTAATAAAATGGGAATGGTTGGTGATATTAACTTCCTGTTTGTGGCACATTAGTATATGTGAGGGGGGAAACTTTTCAAGATGGGTGGTGACCATGGCGGCCATTTTGAAGTCGGCCATTTTGAATCCAACTTTTGTTTTTTCAATAGGAAGAGGGTCATTTGACACATCAAACTTATTGGGAATTTCACAAGAAAAACAATGGTGTGCTTGGTTTTAGCGTAACTTTATTCTTTCATGAGTTATTTACAAGTTTCTGACCACTTACAAAATGTGTTCAATGTGCTGCCCATTGTGTTGGATTGTCAATGCAACCCTCTTCTCCCACTCTTCACACACTGATAGCAACACCGCAGGAAAAATGCTAGCACAGGCTTCCAGTATCCGTATTTTCAGGTGCTGCACATCTCGTATCTTCACAGCATAGACGATTGCCTTCAGATGATACGAGATGTGCAGCACCTGAAACTACGGATACTGGAAGCTTGTGCTAGCATTTCTCCTGTGGTGTTGCTATCAGTGTGTGAAGAGTGGGAAAAAAGGGTTGCATTGACAATCCAACACAATGGGCAGCACATTGAACACATTTTGTAAGTGGTCAGAAACTTGTAAATAACTCATGAAAGAATAAATTTACGTTAAAACCAAGCACACCATTGTTTTTCTTGTGAAATTCCCAATAAGTTTGATGTGTCAAATGACCCTCTTCCTATTGAAAAAACTAAAGTTGGATTCAAAATGGCCGACTTCAAAATGGCCGCCATGGTCACCACCCATCTTGAAAAGTTTCCCCCCTCACATATACTAATGTGCCACAAACAGGAAGTTAATATCACCAACCATTCCCATTTTATTAAGGTGTATCCATATAAATGGCCCACCCTGTATAATTCAGATAGTTATAGGGAGATAGTCAGTGTAGGTTAGATTGATCTATAGTGTAGCTGATAGGTTCCAGTGCAGGGTGTTAGGCAGTGTGATAGGTTCTGCTGTCCATACATACATGCTGCAGACATAGTGCTGTGATGTCATAAGTTGCACGTTTTGCAAAAAAATATGCGCATCATTAACTGCCGAAAATTCGCAAGCGCAAATATATTGGAGCACTCTATTTGCACAAAAAGCTCTTCTAATGTTCTGCCGTGCTAACCATTTTCTCCGCTCTCAGGAAACTTATACCAGCTTGAAAAATGTAGCATAAGAGACCCACGCCGGTATTTTGCGTGTATTACGCGAATAATACATTGCCGATTTTTGCAATCAAGAATATAATCTTGAATTCTCAAATATATGACAAATATTCTACAAAATATTCACAAAATATCGTGAATTCGAATAAGCTAAGTAGGCTAACACTGGAGGGAGCTTTGAGGACAGTGCAGTCTGCCGATAAGGCCCCCTGCACACGGCCGTTTTTTTTCCCCGTTTACTGGCCGTTTTTTTGCGTTCCGTATACGGTCCGTATACGGAACCATTCATTTCAATGGTTCCGCAAAAAAAACGGAATGTACTCCGTATGCATTCCGTTTCCGTATTTCCGTTTTTCCGCTCCGTTCTAACATAGAACATGTCCTATTATTGCCCGCAAATGACATTCCGTGGCTCCATTCAAGTCAATCGGTCTGCAAAAAAATGGAACACATACGGAAATGCATCCGTATGTATTCCGTTTCCGTTCCGTTTTTTGCTGAACCATTTATTGAAAATGTTATGCCCAGCCCAATTTTATCTATGTAATTACTGTATATGCCATACGGAAAAACGGAACGGAAAAACGGAACAGAAACGGAAGCACATCGGAAACAAAAAGCTGAACAACGGATCCGTGAAAAACGGACCGCAAAACACTGAAAAAGCCATACGGTCATGTGCAATAGGCCTAAGGCAGTACACACTAGCCTAGTTCTAACAGGAGTGTATGCTGTGGTGGTAGTAGTTAGGTCTGTCAGGAGAAAACCAAAGAGGAGTAACTGTGGGCTCAGGTGAACACCAGCTCAGGCAGTTAGAGGGCCCAGATTGGGTTAAGATATATGCAAACTCTGCGGAAAAGGTTTTGAGAAGAAGATACATCACAGGACTGGAGGACTGGGGAGTGAATAAGTTGATCACATTTCCAGCTGATGCACTGCAATTTTGTGAGGGAATAGAAGCCCTTGAGAGTCAGAACATAACATAGTTCAGGGGTGTTGTTACTACTGGATGTCGGTAGACAGGTCTGTGTGGAGTAACGCAATAATTAGATTCAATTTTAAACATCATTAAATTTTTATACAATTTTTCTTGTTTGTTGCACAGCTAGCTCTGGAATAAGGCAGGCATAAACATTTGATTGCCTACTCCAGGTGAAAAGAGGTTCTCTAATGAAGCAAACCTTGTATATCACATTTGTGTTTATGTGTTTTTACTAAAATCTCATCCATACATTGCATATTTGAAAAAGATGTGCTTTTAATTGTTTGTTTAGCTACAATATTACTGTGCTTTTCCCTCCATTGACTTAAACATGGAAGAAGTGCAGCACTGACAACCCCTGGTAATAAAGATGTGATTGTGGGATTTTCCATGTATTACTGCAGTTGCTATAGTTCATAGTAGTGACTTATAATTTATAAAGAACTAGGGAATCCCACAAGATGGAAAGGTACTTGTTTGTACAATGGTCCCACCATCTTTTCTAGTAAATAGGTTAGCACACACAAAACTGAATAAGGGTACTTTCACACCAGCGGCAGGATGCATCCGACAGGCTGTTCACCCTCCATCCTGCCGCTATTTTGCCATGCCGCCGGACCGCTGCTCCGTCCCCATTGACTATAATGGGGACGGGGCGGAGCTACGGCACAGCACGGCAGTGCACGGCGAGAGGCCGCCGGACTAAAAAGTCAGACATGCAGCACTTTTAGTCCAGCGGCCTTATGCCGTGCACTGCCGTGCTGCGCCTGAGCTCTGCCCCTTCCCCATTATAGTCAATGGGGACGGAGCGGCGGTCTGGCGGCACGACGAAATAGCGGCAGGACGGATACGTCAGGGTGAACACCCTGTCGGACCCGTCCTGCCGCTAGTGTGAAAGTAGCCTAAGCCAGTCATCCAGCCATTATCTGTTTATACACAGACATGAAGTGCATCATAGGGCAATGAGTGTGAAGGATACTGTTGGATAAAACGATGTTCTGAGGAATAATGGTGGAGCCAGTTTATGAAATATGACAGGCCTATCTAAAACGATGCCTTTTTAGGGCATGCTTAAAACTGTTGATGTTGGAGAATAATCTAATTGGTGGGAAGATGCATTTCAGAGAACCAGCATAAAAACTATCTTGAAAACATGAGAGTTAGGTCTCATGCACACGACCGTATTTTGCAGTCCCTAAAAAATGGATCCGCAAAAAAAAAAAACACGGATGACGTCTGTGTGCATTCCATATTTTGAGTAAATGGAACAGCTGGCCCCTAACCAGACAGTCCTTACCTATTTATTGGGCAGAACGGAAATGGAATGCGCACGTAGTAACTTGGGTGGACCCGCAAAAGAAAAATACGGAATGGACACTGAAAGAAAATATGTTCGCATATGTGTGCGTGAGCCTTTCTACAAACATTAATTTTTCATTGTAGGCAGAACAAGGGTGGTAAACGAGTTATATCATGTCACAGTCTGATATTACACCACTAAAAGTCATTGAAAAAGTCAAGTCAAAGTGTTTTGAAACTGTTAATTCAACTCGTTAGGTGTCAAGATA
Source organism: Bufo bufo (assembly GCF_905171765.1). Lineage (NCBI taxonomy): Eukaryota > Metazoa > Chordata > Amphibia > Anura > Bufonidae > Bufo > Bufo bufo. The sequence continues at coordinate 695,499,905 of NC_053390.1, read as the reverse complement.
GCGTTTGCTACATCAGTGTACTTTTTTTTCAAATCTCAAATATCCATGTACTGCATGTGCATAACAAAAACATGATGACGAAACTGAATAGAAAAACATATGAATTCATTCAGTCAAATATTGGACTAAATATAGCTTTCATATGAATTATGTGTGTGTGTAAAAATGCTCGAAATCATTACAAATGAATCTGAGGCCGGAGGGAAGCATTCTGGAATGATAGCATTTCCATCCAAGAAGAAAAATGGCTGTAGGAAAAAAGCAATTTGGAAAGAGGTTTAACAACCTGGAGGACAACCATTTGTTTCTAATAATATATCTCTGCAGACCAAGGGACATGCTATGGTGACTCATGGCAAATAAAAGATGAAATCCTAATGAAACCTGATGTAATATAATTTTTTGTTCTAATTTTCACACTTATTTTTTATTAGTTTGTTATTGTATGATGCATATATCACTTTTTCTCATTAGTGTTCTTTTATATAATGAACTTTAAATGTTTGGCCTACAACCAACATTTATCACCTATCCAAAAAAGCCACATGTTTGTTTTAATCTGGATTCTATTTTACTATGGCAAAAACAGAAGAATGATGAGAATCCCACCAGAATACATACAATTCAAAAGCAACAACAAAATGTCAACACCCAGTAAGACAAGGGTTTAGAAACAGCACATTGATTTAGTCTGCCCTTATATTATGTCCTTTTTATTTTTTTCATAGGATAGCTATATGTGTATTTCAGGTATTTAATTTTTCAACCAAATCTGCTGGAAGTTTGTTCCAAGCATCTACTACTCTTTCAGTAAAATAATAGATTATGACTAGAGATGAGCAAAGTTTAGAAAAATTCAATTCAGACGATTTACCGAACTTGTCAAGAAATTTGATTAGTTCTGAATTAATTTGTCAGGAATGGCAATAAATATTGTATACCCAGGTGTCTCTGCCTAATCATATTGATCCCACTTGGTGGCCCAATCTCAGTGTGAAGGCTTGGAACTTAAACTGCAGGGAGAGTGCAGCGAGGGGGTATCGCTGTGTGCATTGCATTCTAGTGTACCCAAATTCATAGTTAATCCATTCTGTAGGTACAGTACTGTGCTGTCAGTATTACAGGCAGTTATAATTTATCACCGTCTACATCAATGTGCAGGGCACCAAGATTCATAGCTTCTGTTAGTTGTGGAATTATTGTGTGTCAGTATATTACTAGTCAATAAAAGCATCAGATCTAATTTATCGCGGTGGACCATGCAGTACCCCAAGATTCAAGCAGTGGCCCCATGAGTGGGGACAGTGGCAGCAGAAGCGGTGGCAGTGACCTTGACAAAACTGGCCCCATCACAGAGTAGGGATGGTGGCAGCAGTAGCAGTAAAAAAAAAAGTGGCCCCATGACACAGTGGGGGCAGTGGCAGCAGCAATAGTGGCAGTAGTGTCCCCATGACAGAGTCAGGACAGTGACAGCAGTAGTGACCCCATAACAGAGTGAAGACAGTGGCATCAGCAGCACCAGTAGTGGCAATAGTGGCCCCATGATAGAGTGAGGAAGGTGACATTGACAGTAATGGGCCCATGACAGAATGGGGACTGTGGCAGCAGCAGTAGTGGCAGTAACTATGACAATAGTGGCCCCATGACAGAGTGGGGACAGTATAGAAAAGAACTTTGTGGCACTTTGCTTTCTTGTGCTAGGAGTTCCCACCCCAAATGTAGAAAGATATAGAAACTCCAGCAATGTAGATGGAAACCCGTGAGTCTTGATTGGAAAATGCAGCTGTATAAAACAGGTGTGACATTTCAGCCTCGCAGGGCCTTTATCAAACTGATGCCGCGATAGGTAAAGTTTCCAGGAGATATGCGCCGTAAGAAAGGTGCCTCAGCGCAGATGAGGGATGCACCTCCCTCATCTGTTCTGAGGCACCTTCCTTACAGCGCATATCTCCCGGAAACTTTACCTATCGCGGCATCAGTTTGATAAAGGCCCTGCGAGGCTGAAATGTCACACCTGTTTTATACAGCTGCATTTTCCAATAAAGAGTTTGCATCTACATTCCTGGAGTTTCTATATCTTTCTAAGAGTGGGGACAGTTGCAGCAACAGCAGCAGTGGCAGTAACCATGACAATAATGGCCCCATTACAGAGCGGGGACAGTGGCGGCAGCAATAGTGGCCCCATGCATAACCTACATAGAAAATGCCAGACCGTTTGTACTAATTAAGTCCTTTATTACAAAAAATCACAATTAAACACATACATGATTAAAAGAAATTGGTGCAGGAGATAAAAACGACATCACTGGAGGAAACATACAGTGGACGCAAGTCCTTTTTCATCCAACATGATAATTCACTAAAGTGCATATGTGAGAGATTGCAATGAAAACAGGAACATAGGACAATTACCCATACTGTGTCTCCTCCAGGATGGCGCAAACCCCCTGACAGAGTGGGGACGGTGGCAGCAGCAGTAGTGGCCCCATGACAGAATGAGGATGGTGGCAGCAGCAGTGGCAGTAACTGCTACAATAGTGGCCCGATGACAGAGCTATAACAGTGGTGGCAGCAGCAGCAGTGACAGTAACCGTGAAAATAGTGGCCTCATAACAGTAGTGTGGACGGTGGCAGTAACTGTGAAAATAGTGGCCCCATCACAGAGTACGTACTAAGGCAGCAGCAGTAGTGGCCCTATGACAGAGAAAGGATGGTGGCAGCAGCAGCAGTAGTGGTACCATGACAGAGTGCAGACAGTGATGGCAGCAGCAGTGGCAGTAGTGGCCCCAAGACAAAGTGGGGAAGGTGACAGTAATAGTGAAGGTAGTGGCCCCATAAGTGGGGAGTGGAGGCCACAGCATTAGCAGTAATGTTGTGTTAATATCACTGTTTATTTTTCTGTTCTTCTGATCCATCAGAAGAACAGAAAACTAAAAACAAAGACAAAAATACTGTATTTTGAGCATCCATAAACCTCTTTCAGACGGACAGTATTTGCTCAATGTTTTGAATCAGTATTTGATCAGTATTTGTAAGCCAAAAACAGGAGTGGGTCCAAAAGAGAGATAAAATGTAAAGGAATTATTTGAGCCTCATCTGTGATTTGGACCCACTCCTGCTTTTAAAAATTCTGATCAAATACTGACCATGTGAAAGAGGCCATACGTATACTCGAAATACAGAATCCTTTAGATATATATTTTTTCTGTTCTTCTGTTGGTTTTAACCCCTTAAGGACATAGGACGTACCGGTACGCCCTATTTCCCGAGTCCTTAAGGACACAGGACGTACCGGTACGTCCTGACTTAAAATCGGCATTCCGGCGCCGCGGGGGTTAATCGGAACGGGATGCCGGCTGAAATCATTCAGCCGGCATCCCGTAACAATGCAGGGGGGGGTCATTTGACCCCCCCGTATCGACGATCGCAGAAAACCGCAGGTCAATTCAGACCTGCGGTTTTCTGCGTTTCCGGTCCATTCGGGTGTCCTGTGACCCGATGAACCGGAAAAAGACTGCGATCGGTGGCGTAATTATACACCACCTATCGCAGTCCGAGGATTTGGAGAGGCGTTGCTGGCCCTGGTGCTGAACGCCGCTGTCCAGGGTGCTGATTGGAGCAGGGGAGAGAGGCGCGAGATTCAAACTTCCTGCGCTCCTCTCTCCCCTCCTCTTCCTGTCCAGCACCCTGACCGTGCAGCACCGTTCGGCACCAGCTCCTGCGTCCCCCTAATCGCCATCCATCACCCTCCTGCACCCATCGCCACCCAGGTAGGTTAGGGTCAGTGAGGGACAGGCACCGTTAGGCAGGGAAAGAAGGGAAAAGTTAGAAAAAAAAAAAAAGTTCTTTTATTTCAAAACTTTTTTTGATCCATCAGACCCCAGACCCCCCCACCAGCCCCGCACCCCCCCCCACCCCCACCAGCCCCCCACCCCCCACCAGCCCCCCTTCCCCCACCAGCCCCCCTTCCCCTCACCACCACTTTTTTTTTTTTTTCTGCGTGCGCTGACTGGCCGGCACTTTTTAGCGTCCGTCCACTGTTAGCGCATCGCCCACCCCACCACCGCACCACCCCACCGACCGCTGATCAGCGTTGTACCGCTGATCAGCAAATTTGAACTTTTTTTTCCTAACACTTGCCCTTTCTTTTTTTGCCTTTTTTAGTACGTGAACACCCGTTGCCCCCACACACACGCACATATAATAAAGGTTTCCACACACGCACACATACACGCACACACACCCATGGCCCGCCGGATGTTCTCGGCCGAGGAGGCATACGCCCAGATTGCCTCCGACTCTGAGAGCCCCAGTGAGGATGAGGATGACCCCACGTTCCTTTTGTCATCCGCATCCTCCTCATCATCATCGGATGATGATGAGCCACCGAGGCGGCGGAGACGCCGCCAGGCGGAGCCAGGGGCCCCACATGCTAGGGATCCTGTGGCCCACCCTAGTACGAGCCGCCCTGGGGTTCGTACTGGTTTCCCGGCCCACCAAATAAGTCCACCGGAGCCCCCTGCCGATGAACTTAGTTGGTGTCCCCCAGTGGACTTTGAGCCTGAGATTCCGGATTTTGCTGGCAATCCTGGAATCCAGATTCCCACAGTGGGGTTTACTGAAATTGACTATTTTAGTTTTTTTTTCAGTAACCCACTGGTGAATCTGATGGTGGAGCAGACGAATCTGTACGCCCAACAGTTCGTCGCTCAAAACCCAGGCTCATTTTTGGCTAGACCCGGTGGCTGGACGCCGGTCAGTGCAGCCGAGATGAGGACATTTTGGGGCCTCGTGCTGCATATGGGTCTAGTCCAAAAACCCAGTGTCAGGCAATACTGGAGTGGGGACGTCCTATACCAGACCCCACTGTACAGTATGGTCATGACATGCTCCCGGTTTGAGGCTGTCCGGAAATGTCTGCATTATTCCGATAATGCAGCATGTCCACCCCGAGGTGATCCTGCCTATGACCGGCTGTATAAGATACGGCCGGTCATCGATCACTTTGGGGCCAAATTCATGGAGGCCTACGTACCTGGAAGGGAGGTCGCGGTTGATGAGTCTCTCGTTGCGTTCAAGGGGAGACTCAGTTTCCGCCAATACATTCCCACAAAGCGGGCGAGGTATGGCGTGAAGCTTACAAAATTTGTGAGAGTACCTCAGGGTACACTTACAAATTTCGTGTGTACGAGGGGCGAGATTCCCGTATTCAACCCCCAGAATGTCCCCCCACTCTGGGTGTTACCGGGAAACTCGTGTGGGACCTTATGTACCCACTGCTGGATAACGGTTACCACTTGTACGTGGACAACTTTTATACCAGTATCCCCTTGTTCAGGTCCCTTGCCGCCAGATCCACGTTCGCTTGTGGGACCGTGCGGAAAAATCAACGCGGCCTCCCTGCCTACCCCCTCCAGGTACCTATCCCCAGGGGTGAGACCTGTGCCCTTACCAGTGGAAACCTGTTGCTGGTCAGGTATAAGGACAAGAGGGATGTCCTTATGCTGTCCACAATCCACAGTAACAGCACCACCCCAGTCCCTGTGCGAGGTACCGCGGCAACGGTCCTCAAGCCCGATTGTATCGTCGACTACAATCGGTATATGGGAGGAGTTGATCTCTCTGATCAAGTCCTCAAGCCATATAACGCCATGCGCAAAACCCGGGCATGGTACAAAAAAGTTGCGGTCTACTTGGTACAGGTTGCCATGTACAACTCTTTTGTACTATCCCGAAGCGCTGGCAGCACAGGGACATTCCTCCAATTCTATGAGGCAGTCCTCAAGGCCCTGATCTTTTCGGACCGGGAAAGAGCAGGCCGGAGTACCTCGGGAATTGGAGGCGCCCGGATCGTCCCTGGCCAACACTTTCCAGGTGTGGTCCCCCATACTGGAAAGAAGGGACGAACCCAAAAAAAGTGCAGAGTGTGTCACAAGAGGGGGATACGGAAGGACACCACCACTCAGTGTGACACGTGCCCCGATCATCCGGGCCTCTGCATTATCGATTGCTTCAGGGAGTATCACACTTCCATGGAGTACTAAATTTTTATAATCCCCAACAGTCCACTAGAGAACATAAAAAACTATGGCTCTCAGACTTTGGAGACACGGAAACATTTTTTTTTTCCCAAAAAAATATTAGTTTTAGTGCAGGCATCCTCAAACTGCGGCCCTCCAGATGTTGTAAAACTATAACTCCCAGCATGCCCAGACAACCTACAGCCATCAGCAGGGCATGGTGGGAATTGTAGTTTTACAACATCTGGAGGGCCGCAGTTTTTAGGATGCCTGCTTAGTGTCTCCAAAGTCTGAGAGCCATACATATTGGGCATCGTCGCGTGCGTAAAAGTCGTCGCTATAAAAATAACTTTTGCCCAAACGCCTCGGATGAACGGTGTTAAAAATATAAAATAAAAACGGTGCCAAAACACCCATTTTTGGGCAAAATTTCCATTTGAATCCTTTTTGCCGGTAATAAAGCTAGGGTTAACAGCCAAACAAAACTCAATATTTATGGCCCTGATTCTGTAGTTTGCAGAAACACCCCATATGTGGTCGTAAATGGCTATATAGCCGCACGGCAGGGCATAGAACGAAGGGAACTCCATATGGTTTCTGGAAGGCAGATTTTGATGGACAGTTTTTTTTTTGACACCATGTCCCATTAGAAGCCCCCCCTGATGTAGCCTAGACTAGAAACTCCAAAAAAGTGACCCCATCTAAGAAACTACACCCCTCAGGGTATTCAAAAGTTACTTTACAAACTACGTTAACCCTTTAGGTGTTCCACAAAACTAAATAGCGAATGTAGAAACAATTTTAGAATTTAATTTTTTTGTTACATTGCCTCAAAAAGAGTAATATAGAGCAACCAAAAATCTAATTTACCCCTAAAATAGTCCCAAAACAACAACCACCTTATCCCGTAGTTTCCTAGATGGGGTCACTTTTATGGAGTTTCTACTCTAGGGGTGCATCAGGGGGCTTGAAAGGGTACATGGTGTCAATAAACCAGTCCAGCAAAATCTGCCTTCCAAAAACCATATGACATTCCCCTTCTTCTATGTCCTGCCGTTTAGCCAAACAGTAGTTTACGACCACATATGGGGTGTTTTTGCAAACTACAGAATCAGGGCAACCCATTTTGAGTGTTGTTTGGCAGTTAACCCTTGTTTTACTCCTGGAAAAAATGTATTATATTGGAAACTTTTCCAAAAAATAGAAATTTCAAAATTGTTTCTCCATCTGCCATTAACTCTTGTGGAACACCTAAAGGGTTAACAAAGTTTGTAAACCCAGTTTTGAATACCTTGAGGGGTGTACTTTCTTAGATGGAGTCACTTTTTTGAAATTTCTATTCTAGGGGTGCAACAGGGGGCTTCAAATGGGACATGGTATAAACAAAACCAGTCCTGCCAAATCTGCCTTCCAAAACCCATATGGCGTTCCCCTCCTTCTATGTGCTACCGTTCGGCCAAACAGTAGTTTACGACCACATATGGGGTGTTTTTGCAAACTACAGAATCAGGGCAACCCATTTTGAGTGTTGTTTGGCAGTTAACCCTTGTTTTACTCCTGGAAAAAATTGATTATATTGGAAACTTTTCCAAAAAATAGAAATTTCAAAATTGTTTCTCCATCTGCCATTAACTCTTGTGGAACACCTAAAGGGTTAACAAAGTTTGTAAACCCAGTTTTGAATACCTTGAGGGGTGTACTTTCTTAGATGGAGTCACTTTTTTGAAATTTCTATTCTAGGGGTGCAACAGGGGGCTTCAAATGGGACATGGTATAAACAAAACCAGTCCTGCCAAATCTGCCTTCCAAAACCCATATGGCGTTCCCCTCCTTCTATGTGCTACCGTTCGGCCAAACAGTAGTTTACGACCACATATGGGGTGTTTTTGCAAACTACAGAATCAGGGCAACCCATTTTGAGTGCGGTTTGGCAGTTAACCCTTGTTTTACTCCTGGAAAAAATTGATTATATTGGAAACTTTTCCAAAAAATAGAAATTTCAAAATTGTTTCTCCATCTGCCATTAACTCTTGTGGAACACCTAAAGGGTTAACAAAGTTTGTAAACCCAGTTTTGAATACCTTGAGGGGTGTACTTTCTTAGATGGAGTCACTTTTTTGAAATTTCTATTCTAGGGGTGCAACAGGGGGCTTCAAATGGGACATGGTATAAACAAAACCAGTCCTGCCAAATCTGCCTTCCAAAACCCATATGGCGTTCCCCTCCTTCTATGTGCTACCGTTCGGCCAAACAGTAGTTTACGACCACATATGGGGTGTTTTTGCAAACTACAGATTCAGGGCAACCCATTTTGAGTGTTGTTTGGCAGTTAACCCTTGTTTTACTCCTGGAAAAAATGGATTATATTGGAAACTTTTCCAAAAAATAGAAATTTCAAAATTGTTTCTCCATCTGCCATTAACTCTTGTGGAACACCTAAAGGGTTAACAAAGTTTGTAAACCCAGTTTTGAATACCTTGAGGGGTGTACTTTCTTAGATGGAGTCACTTTTTTGAAATTTCTATTCTAGGGGTGCAACAGGGGGCTTCAAATGGGACATGGTATAAACAAAACCAGTCCTGCCAAATCTGCCTTCCAAAACCCATATGGTGTTCCCCTCCTTCTATGTGCTACCGTTCGGCCAAACAGTAGTTTACGACCACATATGGGGTGTTTTTGCAAACTACAGAATCAGGGCAACCCATTTTGAGTGTTGTTTGGCAGTTAACCCTTGTTTTACTCCTGGAAAAAATTGATTATATTGGAAAATTTTCCAAAAAATAGAAATTTCAAAATTGTTTCTCCATCTGCCATTAACTCTTGTGGAAGACCTAAAGGGTTAATAAAGTTTGAAAAAACAGTTTTGAATACCTTGAGGGGTGTAGTTTCTAGAATGGGGTCATTTTTGGGAGGTTTCTATTATCTAAGCCTCACAAAGTGACTTCAAACCTGAACTGGTCCATAAAAAGTGGGATTTTGAAGATTTCTGAAAATTTCAAAATTTGCTTCTAAACTTCTAAGCCTTGTAACATCCCCAAAAAATAAAATATCATTCCCAAAACAATTCAAACATGAAGTAGACATATGGGGAATGTAAAATCATCATAATTTTTGGGGGTATTACTATGTATTACAGAAGTAGAGAAACTGAAAGTTTGAAATTTGCTAATTTTTCAAAATTTTTGGTAAAAATTGTATTTTTTTATGCAAAAAAATTAAATTTTTTGACCCAATTTTAGCAGTGACATGAAGTACAATATGTGACGAAAAAACAATCTCAGAACGGCCTGGGTAAGTCAAAGCGTTTTAAAGTTATGAGCACTTAAAGTGACACTGGTCAGATTTCCAAAAAATGGCCTGGTCCTTAAGGTGAAAATGAGCCCGGTCCTTAAGGGGTTAAAGAAGGGACAAATAAACGATGATGTCCAATGCAATGTATAGATCATACCAGCGTATTACTGTACTGCGGCGGCAGCAGGAAGCGAACAGCGTCATAGCAACAAATGACGCCGTGCGCTCCTGCACTCGGAAGAAATCCAGGCCGGTATCACACGGACCGTGTTCCACGGACGTGTGAATGCAGCCTTAGGGAGAAGGATAGTGCTGTTCTATTACGGGTCAGCTGTTCCGTTCCGCAAAATACGGAATGCACACGGACTTCATCCGTATTTTTGGGAGGTTTCTATTATCTAAGCCTCACAAAGTGACTTCAAACCTGAACTGGTCCATAAAAAGTGGGATTTTGAAGATTTCTGAAAATTTCAAAATTTGCTTCTAAACTTCTAAGCCTTGTAACATCCCCAAAAAATAAAATATCATTCCCAAAACAATTCAAACATGAAGTAGACATATGGGGAATGTAAAATCATCATAATTTTTGGGGGTATTACTATGTATTACAGAAGTAGAGAAACTGAAAGTTTGAAATTTGCTAATTTTTCAAAATTTTTGGTAAAAATTGTATTTTTTTATGCAAAAAAATTAAATTTTTTGACCCAATTTTAGCAGTGACATGAAGTACAATATGTGACGAAAAAACAATCTCAGAACGGCCTGGGTAAGTCAAAGCGTTTTAAAGTTATGAGCACTTAAAGTGACACTGGTCAGATTTCCAAAAAATGGCCTGGTCCTTAAGGTGAAAATGAGCCCGGTCCTTAAGGGGTTAAAGAAGGGACAAATAAACGATGATGTCCAATGCAATGTATAGATCATACCAGCGTATTACTGTACTGCGGCGGCAGCAGGAAGCGAACAGCGTCATAGCAACAAATGACGCCGTGCGCTCCTGCACTCGGAAGAAATCCAGGCCGGTATCACACGGACCGTGTTCCACGGACGTGTGAATGCAGCCTTAGGGAGAAGGATAGTGCTGTTCTATTACGGGTCAGCTGTTCCGTTCCGCAAAATACGGAATGCACACGGACTTCATCCGTATTTTTTGCGGATCCATTTTTTGAGGACCGCAAAATAAATACTGTCGTGTGCATGAGGCTTAATACCGAAGGCACAATAATTCTATGTATAAAGTAAAAGATTAACTTTGAATGTGCCAGTGATTAAACAAGATGTATACGGCGATATATTGCACCACACTTTAATATCTTCCTACAGTGTCTAAAAACTCTCCCTATGATCTCCCTACACTGTCCTTGCATTGTCTCTGCACTTTTCCTATCCAATATTCTACAATTAAAAGGTTTCTGAAACACTATCCCTACTGCATAAGTGCTTGTCACGTCTGTCCCTAAGCTAAGCTTACAGTGAAATGGTGGAGACCACGCAGGATGAGGCGTCTTATATGACATCACAGAGTATGACTATGCACCGAAAAGCTAGCTGCACATTATGGATCATATCGCGTTGCAGGGCTTCTTACGTGCAGCAGCCATTTTAAGAAAAAAATCTGATTTATTATCAAGAAGCGTGAGGAAATTCGGATTTGTGACAAATCTAAGTTTTTTTAAAATTAATATCGAATTCCACTTTGGATGCTTGATTCGCTCAACACTAATTATGACATTCGCTCAACTAATTTTACACTGTGTCGTCTTGTTCTGGAGTTCAATTTCTAATTAAAAATACTTTCCTCTTAAACTTATTTAAACCTGTTAGACTAACAAAATTATAGGTTTCGATCAAGTCATCGCATTTCCTTTTTTCCTCATGCCTGTGCCTGCCTTCTCATTCTTTGAGGTGGTTATGGCTGCCAGAGTGCACACTTGCTCATGCTCTGTAGGAGGGTGCCTGAACAATACTGTTCTAGCTTGTTAGTTCTCTGGAAGCTATGGGGGTCATTTATTAATAAACCTTACATGTGACGGTGGATCTGCAGAAATTATGAAAAGATGCAGGCCTCTACATAACTTTGACATATCCAGCGCCAGTCTAAATGTAAGCCCGCTTTCTCACCCACGCCACGCCCATTTTTTTTTTAACTGGCGTGAGCGGGGAAAAGTCACCGTTTGCAATGCAACTAACTGTTGCACCGTAATCTGCATCTGAAATACGGTGCCTCTACATAACTGCAGTGGATCCACCACCAGCTATAGGGGATATTAAGACTGGCATCTAAAATGACGGTCTTAATAAATGGCCCCCATAATATATGTGGTATAAGGCATGAATTCTTGTGCACTTAAATCAGTAAGTCTCCACTGGGCAAATTTACTATGGAAACAGGGTGCAATAGGACACAAAATGTTGCAGAATCCATTTTTTTTCTCCAGTTTATAGACAGGATCCAGATGCAGTTTTTTTTGTAGAATAGAAGTCAATGGCAACATGATACACTAGGACAGGCATCTTGCCACATTCAGTTTTAAAGGTATCTTTGTTTTAACTATGAAAAAAGACAATGGGGGAGATTTAATCATCAAAATCCACTTACATTCTGGTAGAAGCATACATGATTTGTATCACATTTATTAAGCTGTTTTTGACCCTCAAAACTGATGCTATGTAAAACTGGCTTAAGGGCCCATAGCACCCAATCAGATTCTACCTTTTATTTTCCAGAATAAGGCTCTCAAAAGTGAAAGGTGGAATCTGATTGGTTGCTATGGGCAACTAAGCCAGTTTTTATCTGCACCAGTTTAGCACCAGGGGGTAAATCTCCATCAACACTTTAAAGCAGCTTTATATACAGGGTGGCCCACGCAAAGTAGCCCACCTCCAGCTACTGTATGACAAGATAAACGAGCAAGTGGATTTTTTTTTTTTTTTATTACCACAAGTCACAAAAGATGCTGAAAGTGGTCCCCATTAACATCTATGCATCTTTGGGCACTTCGGATTATATTGGCTGATACTGCTGGAGATGCTGCGGATAGTGTTTGTGATGTTTTCCTTCAGTTCATCGAAGGGGTGTGGATTGTTAGCAGATACTTTCTGTTTAAAATTTCCCCATAGATAAAAATCGCATGTGGACAAGTCTGGGGAATGTGGTGGCCATATCCCCGTTCGCTCCTACTAAACAGTTCATGAACCCGTGCCAGTGAGTTCCGTGAGGTGCGGCATGTTGCCCCATCCTATTGGAAAAGGCAGAATATTTTTTCTTCTAGTGGTGGCTGGTTGTAAAACTGTTCAAAGATGTCCAGATAAACTGCAGTATTCATAGTTGATTTGAAAAAATAAATTGGGCCCACTGTTCATGGTCCTAACGCTGCTTACCAAACGCCAATTTTCTGGTCATGAAGTGGTGTTTCATGAGTAAAATGGGGATTTTCAGCAGACCAGTACCTTGTAATCTGTGAATTTACATGACCTGATAAATGAAACCAAGCTTCGTCCATCATGAAGTACAGTAATGGGTCCAAATGTCTGTCAGCACCAAGCACAGTAATTTACTCGTTTAGCTTTGACCGACTCTTTCACTTCCTGCGCACACATTATTTGAAATGGTTTTAGGTTCAGAGATTTCAGCACTCGCTGACATGTCGTTTGTAATACACCAACTTGCTGACACAGTCTTCAAATTGATTTTTGGGGGCAACTTGCAATCCACTGTTGAATTTCATGCACAACTTTAGCCATCCTGATCGATGCAGGCCTCGGTTTCTTCATGTTTGCATGAATGCCATTTCCGAAACAGACTCTGAATACAAAGGTTAGCTGGTGGTTTTGTTCCTGGGTACTTGTTGGCAAAGGTCTCTTGTATTTCCTAATCAGTCTGCTTTGCACATAGCCTTCTACAATCACTGTTTGATGTTCCAGGGAGAACAGCATCTTTCTGGCACAATAGGCCACTTTTATCAAACTGAATAATAAATCTGTATTAGTTGTCCATAGCAACCAATCAGAGCTCAGCTTTCAGTTCCTACAGGGCTCTGAAAAAATGAAACCTGAGCTCTGATTGGTTGCCATGAACAACTAAGACAGTTTGATTTGAAGATAATGGAGGTGGGCTACTTTTTTTGTGGGCCACCTTGTATATTTGCATGTTGCAAATTTATCATCCAAGTAAAATAGAATGCGAATCCTGTAATAAGTAGGCTCCTTGTATGAAAAGTGAATTTTACAAAAGATAAACAAAGGAAACATAAAGGTAGGTGACCTATTAACAAATTGAGTGGGGAATGTTCTTTTGACAAGTTATAAAAAAAATCTTGATAGTATTTGAAATTCTTCAAACATCCTATAATCCTGATGGAAAAAGAAAGGGCCTTTATGAAAGACAGCAGGGAGCTACTCAATCCATAGATGAATGCGTTACAAAATTACATTTGATAGCAAAAGACAGAGCTTTTATGACAGTGATCATATGATAAAAGTGAAGTCTGATGGGATCAAATTTAAAAGAAGTAAAGGAATAGAAAAAGTTGTTACAAGATGATTTCACCATAGGTAATGCAATTAAAACCACGCATGCACATAAGATACGTGAAGCAGAAATGAAAGCACAGTACATGAAAATTAGACAATTCACAGAGAGAAATAGAGCAAGGGATCAACCACATGGCAGGATGCAAAAAATATTACAGAGTGAAAACCCTGGGAACAAAGCTGAGCTTTCATGTTTCTGAAGCATTTTTAAAAATAAAGACTTTGGCATTTTACAACCATGCCCATAGATTCTGTTATAACATATGCTCAAATCAATAATACCAAAAATACACAAAAGAGTCTAATTATCCTATCTTATGTCATTTGTCTGCAAAGCACAAAAGAGATGGGATTCCCTTAGGAGAACATGCTATGACCTGAACATTTACTTCTTTTTTAGGCAGGTACTGTATCCCCTTTGTAGTAGAGTCTGAGGGTGTCCAGACTATTATAAATGCCAAATAGTAGGTCAGGGGTCCTTTTACAGATTTTGTATTGAATCCAAGTTCTTCAAGTTTATGCCTTTATCATAACTAGTGTTGAGCGAATCCGAACTGCAAAGTTAGGGGCCGTACCAAACTTTTCGAGTTTGTGTACCCGGACCCGAACCCGAACTTTGCAGCAAAAGTTCAGGTTCGAGTTCGGTGTTCGGGCATTTAATAAAGCTTGTTGAAAGGCTGCAGGGCAGCTAATCAACAAGCTTTTGAGCTGTGGGCACTTAGAAGCCATCACAGCCATGCCTAGTAATGGCATGGCTGTGATTGGCCAGTGCGTCATGTGACCCAGCCTCTAAGCAAGCTGGATCACATGTAGCACCGCCCATCAGCACTGAGTATTGCAGGGACAGGAAGCAGGCAGCTGAAGTGAGGGAGAGTGTTAGCAATCTCATCTGGCTATTTATTCTGTGGGTGACCTATAGTGATTTTTTTGTGGGTGCAATACACCAGCTTTGCACCCCTGACACAGATATATAATAATTAATCTGGCTTTTAACCGCTTCACGTCCGCCCATAGGATATAAACGTCCTATGGGTGGACGTCTATCTCCTAATGCACGTTTTAAAACGTCTTTTCAAAAACAGCAGCTGCACGCTAATCGTGCAGCTGCTGATCGGGTTGCCCGCTGTCAGTGACAGCAGGGCAACCCTAACACAAGGCAGGGACAGTTCCCAGGTGTCCCTGCCTTCACGATCGCTGCAGACACAGCGCTCACCGAGCGCTGCGTCTGCAGAGCAGGAAGCGCTGTGCGCTTCCTGTTCCGGCCCGGCGGTCATGTGACCGCCTTGACCGGAGAGTGCAGGGGCTGTGTGAGGTCTCTCAGAGACCTCGATCAGCCCTGCTCTGAGGCTGTACAGCGCTGGATTGCTGCTGTACAGCCTCTCTAGGGGTGCATTTGTCCTGTAACTGGGGCTACTATGTCAGCCCCAGTTACAGGAGAAATCAACAGTGAAAAAAAAATGAAAAAGTGAAGCAAATGTCCCCCAGAGGTCTTGTATGACCTTATGGGGGACGAAAAGTGTAAAATAAAATAAAAATAAAATAAAGGGTTGAAAAAATAAATAAATAAATAATATAGACATATTTAGTATTGCCGCGTCCGTAAAAACCAGCTCTATAAAAATATCACATTACCTATCCCCTCGGGTGAACACCGTAAAAAAAAAAAAAAAAAAAATGTGTCAAAACAAGCAATTTTTGTCACCTTGCATCACAAAAGGTGCAACACCAAGTGATCAAAAACGCGTATGTCCCACAAAATAGTACCAATAAAACCGTCACCTCATCCCACAAAAAATGAGCCCCTACATAAGAAAATCTCTCAAAAAATAAAAAAACTATAGCTCTTAGAACATGGAGACACTAAAACATCATTTTTTTGGTTTCAAAAATGCTATTATTGTGTTAAAGTGAAACAAATAAAAAAAAGTATACATATTAGGTATTGCTGCGTCCGTAAAAACCAGCTCTATAAAAATATCACATGACCTAACCCCTCGGGTGAACACCGTAAAAAAAAAAAAAAAAAACTGTGTCAAAACAAGCAATTTTTGTCACCTTGCATCACAAAAGGTGCAACACCAAGTGATCAAAAACGCGTATGTCCCACAAAATAGTACCGTCACCTCATCCCGCAAAAAATGAGCCCCTACATAAGAAAATCTCTCAAAAAAAATAAAAAACTATAGCTCTCAGAACATGGACACATTAAAACATAATTTTTTGGTTTCAAAAATGCTATTATTGTGTAAAACTTTAATAAATGAGAAAAAGTATACATATTAGGTATCGCCACGTCTGTAACAATCTGCTCTATAAAAATGTCACTTGACTGAACCCCTCAGGTGAACGCTGTAAAAATAAATAAATAGAAACTGTGCTAAAACAACCAATTTTTTGGTCACCTTGCCCCATAAAGTGTTATAATGAATGATCAAAAAATCATATGTACCCAAAAATAGTACTAATAAAACTGGCACCTTATCCCCTAGTTTCCAAAATAGGGGCACTTCTTGGGAGTTTCTACTGTAAGGGTGTATCAGGGGGCTTCAAATGGGACATGGCATCTAAAAACCATGTGGAGTTCCTTTTCTTCTGCGCCCTGCCGTGTGCCCATACAGCAGTTTATGACCACATGTGGGGTGTTTCTGTAAACCGCAGAATCTGGGTAATAAATATTGAGTTTTGTTTGGCTGTTAACCATCGATGTGTTAAAGAAAAAAATTGATTAAAATGGAAAATCTGCCAAAAAAGTGAAATTTAAAAATTTGATCTCCATTTTCCTTTAATTCTTGTGGAACGCCTAAAGGGTTAAAAAAGTTTGTAAAATCGGTTTTGAATACCTTGAGGGGTGTAGTTTCTACAATGGGATCATTTATGGGGGTATCCACTATGTAGGCCCCACAAAGTGACTTCATACCTGAACTGGTCCTTAAAAAGTGGGTTTTGGCAATTTTCTTAAAAATTTGAAGAATTGCTTCTAAACTTCTAAGCCTTCTAACGTCCTAAAAAAATAAAATGACATTTCCAAAATGATGCCAACATAAAGTAGACATATGGGGAATGTTAAGTAATAAATATTTTATGAGGTATCACTTTCTGTTTTAAAAGCAGAGAAATTGAAATTTAGAAAATTGCGAATTTTTCAAATTTTTGGGTAAATTTGGGATTATTTCATAAATAAAGGTGAAATATTTTGACTCAAATTTATGACTATCATGAAGTACAATGTGTCACGAGAAAACAATCTCTGAATGACTTGGATAAATAAAGGCGTTCCAAAGTTATTACCACATAAAGTGAGATATGTCAGATTTGCAAAATTTGGCCTGGTCAGGAAGGGGGCAAAGGGCCCAGATGGGAAGTGGTTAATTAAGTGGGTGACCTATAGCGATTTTTTTGTGGGTGCAATGCACCATCTTTGTTCCCCTGACGCAAAAATATAATAGTTAATCTGACTGTTAGTTCGGCCGGTGACATATACCCATTTTTGGTGTGAGGTACACCTGCACTGCATCAGTGACAGGGAAATTAATATACCGTAGTTAATCCGTCTGTTAGTTCGGTGTCTGACATATACACATTTTTTGTGTGAGGTACACCCCCATGACAGGGAAATTAATATAGTTAATTAGTGATGAGCGGCATAGGCAATATTCGAATTCACGATATTTTGCGAAATTTTGGCAGAATATTCGCCATAAATTCGCAAATTCGAGAATTCTTGATCTCCAGTCATTATTTACTTGATTGCAAAAATCGGCAATGTAATATATTTGCGACAAAAATTTGTGATTAGAATATTCACGATCAACACTAAGGCCTCATTCACATGGCCGTTGTTTTGGTCTGCATTCGAGCCGCTGTTTTAGTGGCTCGGATGCGGACCCATTCACTTCAATAGGGCCGCAAAAGATGCGGACCCATTCACTTCAACAGGGCCGCAAAAAATATATAACCTGTCCTATTCTTGTCCGCGCTCTGCAGACAAGAATAGGCAGTTATATTAAAGGCTGTCCGTGCCATTCCACAAATTGCGGAACGCACACAGACTCCATCCGTGTTTTGCGGATCCGCAATTTGCGTACCGCAAAACACACAACGGTCGTGTTAATGTAGCCTAAGGGGTAGGAAACTTTCCTATTGGTTGCTAGGGATGTTGCTAAGTGCCAATATTCGTGATAAATTTGCAATAAATTCGCGATTAAAATATTTGCGATCAACACTATTCGCGAATACGAATATATAGCACTATATTCTAAATATTCATGAATTCTCAAAGTGGCGATATTCGCGATTAAAATTTGCGATTTGAATATTTGCGCTCAACACTACAGTTAATCCGCCTGTTAGTTTGGTGGGTGATATATACCCATTTTTTGTGTGAGGTACACCTGCACTGCATCCATTACAGGGAAATTAATATAGTTAATCCGTCAGTTAGTTTGTTGGGTGACATATACCAATTTTTTGTGTGAGGTACACCTGCAATGCATCTGTGACAGGGAAATTAATATAGTTAATCCGTCTGTTAGTTCAATGGGTGAAATATACACATTTTTTGTGTGAGGTACACCTGCACTGCATCCATGACAGGGAAATTAATATAGTTAATCTGTCTGTTAGTTCAGTAGGTGACCTCAAAGAATGAGGTGGTGCTGCTGGTGTTGGTGGAGCTCCTGTTGCAGGGAGAGGATGTAGTCGATCTGTGCCAGCTACACACCCAAATGAAACACCTTACTCAGGTGCACGTAGGCAACAGAACATTCAGCGTTATTTTGTAGGCCCGAATACTGGCGTATGAATGGTGATGCCAGAACAAGTAGAGGCGGTAGTAGATTGGGTGGCTGATAGTGCCTCCAGTTCCTTCACATTGTCTCCCACCCAGTCCCCTGCTGAAAGCGCAGAGTTGGCACCTGCAGCCCATGGGCATCTGTCTTTCACCTCACACCCTTGCAATTCAGCCAAGCATTCTGAACCCCAAGTTATGCAGCAGTCTCTTTTACTTTTTGATGACTCTGCTGGCGGAGTTTCCATGGGCCATCCACCTAGCCCTGCCCCAGAAGTGGAAGAGCACTGATGCCCAACCACTTATGTTTCAGGATGTGGACATGGGAGGACCACCACAGCATGTCTCTGATGATGACAAAACACAGGTGCCAACTGCTGTGGCTTTCTGCAGTGTGTAGACCAGCAAGGAGGGCAGGTGTGAAGTCTGGGTGGAAGATGATATGGAGGATGATGAGGTCCTAGACCCCACATGGAATCAAGGTCATGCAAGTGACGTGTGCAGTTCAGAGGAAGAGGTGGTGGTCACACAGCGCCAGCCGCACAGCAAAAGAGGGAGCAGGGTATAAAAGCAGAGTGGCTGTCCCCTAGCCAGTACACCTGCTACTGCCCACTGCACCCAGGGACTAAGCACACCAAAGTCAGCTCCAAGGAGTTCCCTGGCGTGGCAGTTCTTCAGACAATGTGTTGACGACAAGATGCGAGTGGTTTGCACGCTGTGCAATTGGAGCCTGAAGCAAGGCATAAATGTTCTAAACCTGAGTTTACCTGTATGACCAGGCATCTAAATGCAAAGCACAAGCTGCAGTGGAGTACACACCTGAAAAACCACGAAAGATCTCTGGATCCTCCTGTTCCCTCTTCTGCTGCGGTCTTGGCCTCTTCCTCCCCTTCTGGAGTGACAGTGGCACCTGCCACCCCTCAAACAGAGGATGTGGCAGCAACATGACCACCTCCACTACCGTCACCAAGCATCTCCACACTGTCCCATGGAAGCGTTCAGCTGTCCATCCCCCAAACACTGGAGAAAAAGAGGAAGTACCCCCCTACCCACCCGCGATCCCTGGCCCTGAATGCCAGCATTTCAAAATTCCTGGCCTTTGAAAGGCTGTCATTCCGTCTGTTGGAGACAGAGACTTAAAAAAAAAAACTTATGGTGGTGGTTGCCCCAAAGTACGTGATTCCCAGCCACCACTACTTTTCCAGGCGAGCTATCCTTGTCCTGCACAACCAAGTGGCGGTCAAATTCAGGTGTGCACTGCGCAACGTCATCTGTGGCAAGGTCCACATAACCACCAATACATGGACCAGTAAGCACGGACAGGGACGTTATATCTCCCTAACAGTAAATGCAGTGGTGGCTGGGCCTGAGGCGGATAGCAGTTTGCCGCATGTCCTTCCGCCACCAAGGTTTGCAGGACGTTTTTCGTTGTCTCCTGTTGCCTCCTCCTCCTACTCTGCTTCCTCCTCTACCACCTTCTCATCCGGTCAGCATAACACCTGCACCACCACCTTCAGCACAGCCAGGGGGAAACGACAACAGGCTGTTTTGAAACTCATCTTGAAAACCCCACACCGCGCAGGAGCTATGGACGGGCATCAGGGGCGTAACGATCGCGGTCGCAGGGGGTGCGACTGCGACCAGGCCCGGCGGGGGCAGGGGGCCCGCTGTACTAACATGTAATGAAGCGCTGTGACGGGGCCCGGCGTGAAGTACAGTGACAATGCCGGGCCCCGTCAGGGCGCTCCATTACATGTTTAATATGAGGCAAGGTGGGGGAGGTTTGCGCAGAGGGGGGGGGGGAGGAAGAGGGGGGACGCGCGCACTCACTCACATACACTCAGCCCGGCAGTTCTTGTCACTGCTGGGCTGTCTCCAGATCATCAATAAAATGCAGGAGCTCTAGCACTCCCTCTGCTGGATGCATATTGCGCTGCTGGCTGTGGCAGGAGCTCTGAAGGCCCAGGAAACTGCCTTCAGTACAGCCAGCAGTGCGATATGAGTGTGGCAGCGCAACATCAAGGAAAAGGGTAAGTATGTTTTTTGTTTTTTTCCCTACCACTGCAGACTGGGGGCAAAGGGGAAAGGGGGTGGGGGGTTGATTGGCACAACTAGAGTGAGGGGGTACAAAAGTGGGCATCTCTACTGAGGGGGCACCTAATCTGCCATAACTAATGTGAGGGTTGCACATATAAAGGCATAACTATGAGGGGGCACATATATCAACTACTGTGAGTGGGGGCACATAATCTTGCATAACCACTGTGAGGGGCACATATGTGGGCATATCTAATGTGAGGGGCACATAATCTGGCATAACCACTATAGGGGGGCACATATCTGGCATAACTACTGTGAGGGGGGCACATATAAAGGCATAACTATGAGAGGGCACATATGAAGGCATAACTACTGTGAGAGGGGGCACATATATGGCATAAATACTGTGAGGGGGCACATATTTGGCATAACTACTGTTAGGGAGCAGATATTTGACATAACTATTGTGAGGGGCACATATCTGGGCATAACTACTGTGACAGGAACAAAGGTGGGCATAACTGCTGTGAGGGGAGACAAGAAGGACATAACTTTTGTGAAGGGACCACAAGGTGGGCTTAATTACTGTGAGGGGCCACAATGTGGACATTAGTAGTGATGAGCGGGAGGTGCCATATTCGATTTCGACGAAATTCGTGAATATTCACTTGAATATTCGTCTCATATTCGTCGAAATCGAATATTCGTCATTATTCTAGTTATCGCGATTAATATGCAATTTAAATAATAGCGTATTGCAATTTTAACTTAAGGTAACTTTCCTATTGGTTTCATATCTAGAATTAGCGAAGATGACGAATATGACGAATGTATTCGTCATATTCCTCAAAACGAAGATAACAAAGTATTCTCCATCTTCGTTTTAACTCCTTATTCGTCAACTTCGCTAATCTAGCAATCAAATAGGAAAATTGACTATAGAGACAGCTAAGTTTAATTCGCTATGCGATAATATTACTTTGCTTTTAATTATAATTATAATACTTGATAATTATTATAATTATTCTATTTATAAAAAAAAAAGCAAAGTAATATAATCGCATTGCGAATTAAACACAGCTGTCTCTATCGTCAACTTTCCTATTTGATTGCTAGAATTAGTGAAGTTGACGAATATGGAGTTAAAACAAAGATGGAGAATACTTTGTTATCTTCGTTTTGAGGAATATGACGAATACATTTGTCATATTCGTCATCTTCGCTAATTCTACCAAGCCAACCATAGTAAACCAGGTCTAAGTTGAAATCGCAATTCGATTACTTCAAGTTATAATAATCGAATTGTGATTTCAACTTAGAGCTGTGTTTCTAATGGGTCAGCATGCTAGAATTAACAAAGTTAACGAATATGGAATATAGCAGTGCTAAGATGAAATCGCAATTTGATTACATCAAGTTATATTAATCGAATTGATTGTTTCTAATGGGTCAGCTTGCTAGAATTAACGAAGTTAAACAAATATGGAATATAGAAGTGCTAAGTTGAAATCGCAATTCGATTAATATAACTTGAAGTAATCGCATTGCGATTTCAACTTCATTCTCACATCCGACAGTACATTCTAGTATGGAGGCGTTCCCATGGTGATGGGGATGCTCCATGAGCACGGAAGTCGGCAGAAGCGGCAACGGGCACTGACTGGAGCAGCCAGGAAGCCAGGAATCCTCAGGACAGGTAAGAACTACTTTTGGAAAGGGGGAAAGAAAAAAATATAACAATAAAAAAAAAAAGAATATTCGAAATAGCGAATTTATAGTGCTATATTCGAAATATTCGCGAATTAGCGAAGTGCCGATATTCTCGAAAAAAAATTGATATTCGAATATTCGCGCTCAACACTAGACATTAGTACTGTGTGGTAGCACTTAGGGGAAATGTCCTAAATTACCCTGCTATACATTGGCATAGCTCAGTCTACCAGGCCAGCACAGCGCCCCCTGCTGGTTTCATAGGGGCAGTCACCATCCCTTCCTTATGTGATTATTCATTTTTTTCTCTATCACCACAGGAAACTTGTTCTGGATCCAGCGGACATCACGCCGACGCCAGCGACACCCTGGATGAGGTAGGACCAGATTTTATTAGGACTGGGTGAGTGTAGCCATGCATTGGGCTTAGGGCTCTTTAACACGAGCGGATCCCATGTGGCTAATCCGCTGTGTGAAAGAAAGCCAAGCCCCGCTCCGGACAGCCGAGACACAAAGTAGTAACATAATTGATAATGCTCTTTGCCTCTCTATGATCGTTTTGCTACAAAATCACGGTGACAACTTTATCTCACTGTGATTTTGTAGTAAAAAGGTCACAGAGAGGCACGGAGCATTATCAATCATGTTACTGCTCCGTGTCTCTGCTGTCCAGAATGGGGCTTGGCCCTCATTCACGCAGCAGACTAGCCGCACGGGAAAGAGCCCTTAGTAAGAAAATATGCCGCTTCTTTGTAAAAATGGGGGGGGGGGCCCGATCCAAAGTTTGCACTGGAGCCCATAACACTCTAGTTACACAACTGACGGGCATGGAACAACAGACCGATGAGTGGTTGGTGCCACTGAGCCTCAAGCCCAGCCTGGTAATGTGCGATAACGGGCAAAATCTCGTAGCAGCTCTGGGCCTAGCTGGTTTGACACAAAACCCTTGCCTTGCGCTTGTGCTGAATTTGGTGGTGCAGAGATTCCTAAAAAATTATCCCGATATGTCAGAGCTGCTGCAGAAAGTGTAGGCCGTCTGTGCACGCTTTCGGCGTTCTCACCCTGTCTGCACTGCAGCATAATTTCGGCCTTCCCGCTCACCCCCTCATATGCGACGTACCCAAACTCCACCTTGCACATGCTGGAGAGACTGTGTGAGTAGCAGCAGGAAATAGTGAAGTTTCAGCTGCAGCACGCACAGGTGAGTCACTCTGCGGAACAGCACCACTTCACCACCGAGTGGGCCTCCATGCGGGACCTGTGTGCTGTGTTGCGCTGATTTGAATACAGTCGTGGCCAAAAGTTTTGAGAATTACATAAATATTGGAAATTGGAAAAGTTGCTGCTTAAGTTTTTATAATAGAAATTTGCATATACTCCAGAATATTATGAAGAGTGATAAGATGAATTGCATAGTCCTTCTTTGCCATGAAAATTAACTTAATCCCAAAAAAAACTTTCCACTGCATTTCATTGCTGTCATTAAAGGACCTGCTGAGATCATTTCAGTAATCGTCTTGTTAACTCAGGTGAGAATGTTGACGAGCACAAGGCTGGAGATCATTATGTCAGGCTGATTGGGTTAAAATGGCAGACTTGACATGTTAAAAGGAGGGTGATGCTTGAAATCATTGTTCTTCCATTGTTAACCATGGTGACCTGCAAAGAAACGCGTGCAGATATCATTGCGTTGCATAAAAATGGCTTCACAGGCAAGGATATTGTGGCTACTAAGATTGCACCTCAATTAACAATTTATAGGATTATCAAGAACTTCAAGGAAAGAGGTTCAATTCTTGTTACAAAGGCTTCAGGGCGTCCAAGAAAGTCCAGCAAGCGCCAGGATCGTCTCCTAAAGAGGATTCAGCTGCGGGATCGGAGTGCCACCAGTGCAGAGCTTGCTCCGGAATGGCAGCAGGCAGGTGTGAGGGCATCTGCACGCACAGTGAGGCGAAGACTTTTGGAAGATGGCCTGGTGTCAAGAAGGGCAGCAAAGAAGCCACTTCTCTCCAAAAAAAACATCAGGGACAGATTGATCTTCTGCAGAAAGTATGGTGAATGGACTGCTGAGGACTGGGGCAAAGTCATATTCTCCGATGAAGCCTCTTTCCGATTGTTTGGGGCATCTAGAAAAAGGCTTGTCCGGAGAAGAAAAGGTGAGCACTACCATCAGTCCTGTGTCATGCCAACAGTAAAGCATCCTGAGACCATTCATGTGTGGGGTTGCTTCTCATCCAAGGGAGTGGGCTCACTCACAATTTTGCCCCAAAACACAGCCATGAATAAAGAATGGTACCAAAACACCCTCCAACAGCAACTTCTTCCATCAATCCAACAACAGTTTGGTGAAGATCAATGCATTTTCCAGCACGATGGAGCACCGTGCCATAAGGCAAAAGTGATAACTAAGTGGCTCGGGGAACAAAACGTTGACATTTGGGTCCATGGCCTGGAAACTCCCCAGATCTTAATCCCATTGAGAACTTGTGGTCAATCCTCAAGAGGCAGGTGGACAAACAAAAACCCACTAATTCTGACAAACTCCAAGAAGTGATTATGAAAGAATGGGTTGCTATCAGGCAGGAATTGGCCCAGAAGTTGATTGAGAGCATGCCCAGTCGAATTGCAGAGGTCCTGAAAAAGAATGGCCAACACTGCAAATACTGACTCTTTGCATAAATGTCATGTAATTGTCGATAAAAGCCTTTGAAATGTATGAAGTGCGTGTAAATATATTTCACTACATCACAGAAACAACTGAAACAAAGATCTAAAACCAGTTTAGCAGCAAACTTTGTGAAAACTAATATTTGTGTCATTCTCAAAACTTTTGGCCACGACTGTACTCCATCAACATGGCCAGTGCCGATGACATGCTGCAGTGCCTGCGCAACGAACGCCAAGTTGCCCACATTCTAACCAGTGCTGACTACTGGGTGGCCACCCTGCTGGATCCCCATTACAAGGACAACGTGCCATTCTTAATTCCTGCAGTGGAGCGTGATCAAAAGATGCACGAGTACAAGTGCGTGCTGGTAGACACGCTGCTGACGGCATTCCCACCTGACAGCAGGGGCTCAGTGGAAGCACAAGGTGAAGGCAGAGGAGGAGGAAGAAGTCACCAACGCAGCTGGGGCACCGCCAGCACCTCAGAAGGCAGGGTTAGAATGGCCGAAATGTGGAAAAGCTTTGTCAGCATGTCACAACAACCAGCACCACCAGCTGATATGGAAAGTCTTAGCAGGAGGCATTTCAGCAACATGGTGGAACAGTATGTGTGCACACGCCTACACGTACTGACTGATGGGTCTGCCCCATTCAACTTCTGTGTCTCTAAATTGGGCCCATGGCCTGAGCTTGCCCTTTACGCCTTGGAGGTGCTAGCCTGCCCTGCGGCCAGTGTATTGTCCAAATGCTTGTTTAGAACGGCAGGGGGGTGATCACAGACAAGAGCAGTCACCTGTCCACAGCCAACGTGGACAAGCTCACGTTCATTAAAATAAACCAGGCATGGATCCCACAGGACTTTTCCGTACCTTGTGCTGAATAGACAAATATACCGGCCCCACCCAGCCATTGTTATACTCCAGAGCACTTTCTCTTTGAGTTTTCTTTTCCATTTCCCAATATTTTGGAGCCTTCCCAATTTTTTTTTAAATGAATAAATAAATAAAGGGAAAAAAATAAATAACAGTCTTGGCTATCTCCTCCTCCTCCACTGCCGCTTCCACCTACACAGCCTTTTAACAGTAATGGCCAGTTCGCTGTGTTCGCCCGCGAACACATGTGGGCTGCCATCTTAAATCAGAAGTCCGGCGATGCACAGGTAAGTCCTTACCTGTGCCTGCGCCGTGAGCTGGTCTGAAACAAATGCGGTCACCGGGAGCAGGCAGTTCCGAGAACAGCCCGATGAAGGCCCCCAGCGGCTGTTCTCGGAAATGCCTTCTCCCGGTGACTGCATTTGTTTCAGACCAGCTCGCGGTGCAGGCACAGGTAAGGACTTACCTGTGCATCGCCGGACTTGTGATTTAAGATGGCAGCCCGCATGTGTTCGCGGGCGAACACGGCGAACTGGCCATCACTGCTCCTTAACCTCCTACTCCACTTTGACCTCCGCCTCCTAGTTCAAGATTATTATTTTTTAATTGTTTTCTATTCTATGTTATTGTAAGTCATTTCCCTATCCATATTTGTTTGCAGGGCAATTGTCCTGCTTCTACCCCTATTTTGCTTCCTTTTGCAGCCCTCTAGCCCTTACTATGACTATTTTACAGCCATTTTAGTGTACCAAAGTTCGGGTCCTAATTGACTTCAACACATTGAACATCCACGGGTCCGCTCATTCCTAATCATAACTTTAATCCCAAGCAGCTGATTTATTACAAGATACTCTAGATATAAGGCTACCTGCCTCGATAAAATCAATCTATATTCATAATGCTCTTTCTTCAATAGTCATTTTCCTCCAGAGTCATAAAGAGAAACTGTTGCCTGGGATTAAGCGTGACTAATAGGATCTTGAAAATATACAGCAATGTCTTGTCTTTATTGTCATACTCTGAGTGTCTACATGTTATACTTATCCCTGACCACTGGATATTATTTTTCTTTTATACTGTACATAGGACATCATTTTCTGTAATAAAGTACTTCTTCCCTTATATATTTAGTAATTTATAGTTTTTATAGAATAATATACATTAACCTTCTTCCGTGTAGTACACTGATTATAATCTCTTACACTAAAACCCATTGGCCACTCAGTCTAAATTCCCTACTGATGGCAGTTTTGCCAAGTTTTTATGCATGTGATTTTGTACAGAGCCTTTAATAGGGCTCTGATTCACCTGAATGGAGCCTCCATACTTGTTCCATATGCCTCTGATTTCATGTAGATGCACTCAGAGAATTGCTGGAGTGGATTCCATATGAATCTTATGCTACATTGGATTCCATGTGTACATAGTTATGCTACCTTGGGCTACATTCACACGACCGTATGTGTTTTGTGGTCCACAAAGTGCGGATCTGCAAAAAAAAAAACTTTTTTTTTTTTTGGGGATCCATTGTAACAATACCTATTCTTGTCCACAAAAGGGACTAGAATAGGACATGTTCTATTTTTTTGTGGGGCTACAAAACGGACATATGGGTGTGGATAGCACACAGTGTGCTGTCTGCATTTTTTGCAGACCCATTGAAATGAATGGGTTCTTATCCAATCAGCAAAAAACTTGATGGACACGGAAACAAAATGTGCTCATGTGAATGTAGCCTTAGAAGAAGAGAATATGTCTGTATTTATAGCACAAACTCAGTGTACTAATGTGCAGACTGATACAGAAATGTTCTCTCATTCTAGGGAAACATAACTATTTACATAAAGAAATTGATGGAGCCTGCCTCAAATTTTTTTATAAGAGATTGGTTTGGAATCAAACAGAAAAAAACTGGGTGAAACTAATTGAGCTCACATTTTTCTGAATGTAAGAAGAAATCAACATAACTCAGGAAAACACACAAACATTATGCAGAATATGTCTTGGTTAGGCCCTTATTCATTTCAATGGATCTGCTAAAAAAAAAAGAAAGGTACTCCGTCTGCCTTCCATTTTCTTATTTCCGTTCTGTTCAAACATAGAACATGTCCTAATATAGCCCGCAAATCACATTTTGTGGCTCCATTCAAGTCAATAGGTACGCAAAAAAAATGGAATGCATACGGAATGTCTTCCGTATCCGTTCTGTTTTTGCAGAACCATCTATTAAAAATGTTATGCCCAGCCCAATTTTTTTAATGTACTGTAGAAAGGTACAAGGGGTCGTCATTGATGATAGGTATGTGTCTCCGAAGTTCCTGGCCTCGGTAAAATAAGAGCCGGTATTTTCATATGTCAGTGGCAGCTAATGCTGATTGACACTTTGCTATTTAGTATGGCTGTAAATAGCTGATCTGGGAAGGCTCTTACTGGGAATAGTCGAAGTGCTGGGTGGGTGACTACTCCCCACCTTCCAGGCCAGGTCTTGGCAGGCTTATAAAAAACAGCCAACACTGTCAGGTGGTGTGGATTACCTCCCTCTGACAGTGGAGCTGTGGAGATCTCTGTGCTGAGGTCTGAAGACCGTGTGTCATACGAACAGGCCGCCATAAAGCCTGCAAGTGGACTTTCTGAGGCTGAGCATTCAGCCGGGTGTGAACTGACACCCAGGATACCAGGTGAACTTTATTTTGTTTTTCTGTGTGTGAACAAGCACCAAGCCTGAAAAGTGACTGTTATGTTATGTTTAAGTGTGAATAAACACTGAAGAGTGATTTACAACCTGCCTCTATACTGCGTCCGCTAACCTGCCTACCAGAGCGAATCCCCACAGTACTTACTGTTTGAACATTATTGTAGGCTTCCGTTTTCATTTGCGATCCGCAAAAAATGAATCATAAACGGAAACCAAATGGAAAGACGGAACGGCAAAACGGAACGGAATCGGAAACGCAACGGAAACAAAAAACTGAATAATGGATCCATTAAAAACGGACCGCAAAATACTGAAAAAAGCCATACAGTCATGTGCAGGAGGCCTTATACAGATGATTGCATTGTTAGTCTGGTTCTAATCTACATGATACATCTCTGGGTGATGACTCTCAAACAAGGTGGAAACATCTGCCCTTAACATAAATCTCTAATCTCTTGTCCATGATACATTTACTTATAGAATGCCATGACTACAGGGAGGATGACTAGTGACAACAGGTTTCTGAAAAGCAGGAAGAGTTTATTAACAGCAAATGTGATAATCTACAGGTCTTTAATCCTGACCTGATGAGCTTGATCACCATAGGAGTTCTCCCTTAAGTGCAATGCTTAAACTCCCTTGTGGAGTTCTCATGCAGTAAAGCAACATAAGAAGAATGAGGGACTCTGGAGCTCCGAAGGGACTGGTACACTCCTGAAACGCATTGCAGAGACAATTAAAATTAAGTGTTCTATCTTCTTCTGTTTCTTCTCTGGATCTTCTGGCCTGGTATGGGGATCTGGTAGGAACCATATGCAGCACCTTGTGATTCTGGTTTCATTGATTCAAAGGTTGCTGTGCCCTCAGCACAACAGATTCAGGTGAACTACACCACATCCTCTGTCATTAACACGTCAATGGGTCCTCGCAGCAGCAATCAGCTCTGCTGATCACTGATAATTGGCAGCTGACCATATTGTCTAAATGTGCACAACAATGAAGGTTGTATCAAGGTTCAGGGAAGGTCAAGAGTTAAAAGACTTGTAGTCAACACAAACGTTAGTACAATGTTCCACGCCTCATTAATGTACCACCTTTTTGTGCACCAAGTGCAAACAGTCTTAACTGATGAAAAAGACGTTCAAATAACTTTACAGTCCAGTGGGTTTACAGAGTACAACAGAAGATATTCACCTCAGCTGTTACATACAAGCATAAGGGTACTTTCACTTTCACACTTGCGGCAGAGAATTCCGGCAGGCAGTTCCGTCGCCAGAACTGCCTGACCGGATCCGTCGAAACGTATGCAAACTGATGGCATTTGTCAGACGGATCAGGATCCTGATCCGTCTGACAAATGCATTGTAATGCCGGATCTGTCTCTCTGGTGTCATCCGGAAAAATGGATCCAGCATTTATTTTTTTCACATTTTTTGTGGTCTGAATATGCGCAGACTGCAAAAACGGATCCGTTTTGCTGGAACACTCGGGGCCGGATCCAGCATTAATGCATTTCAATGGTAAAAAATGCCGGATGCGGCATTCCGGCAACTGTTCTGGAATTTTGGACGGAGATAAAACCGCAGCATGCTGCAATAATATCTCCGTCCTGAAAAGGCAAAAAGACTGAACTGAAGACATCCTGATGCATCCTGAACGGATTACGCTCCTTTCTGAATGCATTAGGATAAAACTGATCAGTTATTTTCCGGTATTGAGCCCCTAGGATGGAAATAATTGCCGGAAAATTATAACGCTAGTGCGAAGGTACCCTAATACGCTCATTTTCTCCAGGCGTGGATTAGAGAGTAACTATGTATTCTACCAAACTTCAGATGGAAAACAGAGTCACCCATCATTTCACTTCTTAGCACTTGAGTCACATTTGTAAAACAGACTAGTCTTCAACTACATGACATAGCAGGCCTCATGGAATAATTCAGACTTGGTTTGGGACCTGAAGGCAGAACTCTGCATCTCCTTATCATATTCCTTAGTGGTCTTATTCTTTGTGGGGTATACTCTCTTTTCTCTGCCTCCTCTCAACAGAGTGACTCTGCCACATGTGTGCTCTCTAACAAACTGACAAGAAGTATGCCTAAAAGGACTCTGACTTCAAACATACTCTGCTGAGTTCTACTTTCGTTTTTTTACCCCTTAACACCAAATGACATGCAAGTACATTAATCACATTTGCGGAATGTATAGATACACAGTGAGCAAGGGCTGTGTAATTCAGCTGACAACTCGGCACAATGACTTGGACTATGAGTAAAATGAATAAAGTAAATCAGCAATAACTTCTGGTCAATTAATCCTGCAGCAACATTTCCAATTCGTTGATATGGAAACCTGGGGTGTCTCTCAGGTTTACCATATCAATCTGCCCTATGGCAGGGCTTCAAGGCAACCTGTCACCAGGATTTTGGGTATAGAGCTGAGGACATGGATTGCTAGATGGCCGCTAGCACACCCACAAAACACCAGTCCCCATAGCTCTGTGTGCTTTTATTGTGTAAAAAAAAAAGATTTGATACATATGCAAATTAACCTGAGATAATTCCTGTCCCTAAGATGCATATGTATCAAATCGGTTTTTTTTACACAATAAAAGCACACAGAGCTATGGGGACTGGGTATTGCGGATGTGCTAGCGGCCATCTAGCAACTCATGTCCTCAGCTCTATGCACAAAATCCTGGTGACAGGTTCCCTTTAATAAACATGCAGTGCATGAATATGTTTAAGTCCACTAAGGGAACAATAAATTGGAGTAATAAAGTGTTTTTAAAAATATAAACAACAAAAATATTAAATATTCAAATAATTTCTTTAATAAACACATCTGAAAATGTTTAAATATTAACCCCTTAAGGACACAGCCTTTTTACACCTTAGGACCAGGCCATTTTTTGCAAATCTGACCAGAGTCCCTTTAAGTGCTGATAACTTTAAAACGCTTTGACTTATCCAGGCCGTTCTGAGATTGTTTTTTCGTCACATATTGTACTTCATGACACTGGTAAAATGAAGTCAAAAAATTTTTTTTTTTTGCACCAAAAAATACCTAATTTAACAAAAATTTGGAAAAATTTAGCAAATTTCAAAGTTTCAGTTTCTCTACTTCTGTAATACATAGTAATACCCCCAAAAATTGTGATGACTTTACATTCCCCATATGTCTACTTCATGTTAGAATTGTTTTGGGAATGATATTTTATTTTTTGGGGATGTTATAAGGCTTAGAAGTTTAGAAGCAAATCTTGAAATTTTTCAGAAATTTACAAAAACTAAATTTTTAGGGACCAGTTCAGGTCTGAAGTCACTTTGCGAGGCTTACATAATAGAAACCACCCAAAAATGACCCCATCTAAGAAACTACACCCCTCAAGGTATTCAAAACTGATTTTACATACGTCGTTAACCCTTTAGGTGTTGCACAAGAGTTATTGGCAAATGGGGATGAAATTTGAGAATTTCATTTTTTTGTCTAATTTTCCATTTTAACCCATTTTTTCCACTAACAAAGCAAGGGTTAACAGCCAAACAAGACTGTATCTTTATTGCCCTGACTCTGCCGTTTACAGAAACACCCAATATGTGGCCGTAAACTACTGTACGGCCACACAGTGGGGCGTAGAGGGAAAGGTGCGCCGTATGGTTTTTGGAAGGCAGATTTTTATGGACTGGTTTATTTACACCATGTCCCATTTGAAGCCCCCCTGATTCACCCCTAGAGGAGAAACTCCCTAAAAGTGACCCCATCTAAGAAACTACACCCCTCAAGGTATTCAAAACTGATTTTACATACGTCGTTAACCCTTTAGGTGTTGCACAAGAGTTATTGGCAAATGGGGATGAAATTTGAGAATTTCATTTTTTTGTCTAATTTTCCATTTTAACCCATTTTTTCCACTAACAAAGCAAGGGTTAACAGCCAAACAAGACTGTATCTTTATTGCCCTGACTCTGCCGTTTACAGAAACACCCAATATGTGGCCGTAAACTACTGTACGGCCACACAGTGGGGCGTAGAGGGAAAGGTGCGCCGTATGGTTTTTGGAAGGCAGATTTTTATGGACTGGTTTATTTACACCATGTCCCATTTGAAGCCCCCCTGATTCACCCCTAGAGGAGAAACTCCCTAAAAGTGACCCCATCTAAGAAACTACACCCCTCAAGGTATTCAAAACTGATTTTACATACGTCGTTAACCCTTTAGGTGTTGCACAAGAGTTATTGGCAAATGGCGATGAAATTTGAGAATTTCATTTTTTTGCCTAATTTTCCATTTTAACCCATTTTTTCCACTAACAAAGCAAGGGTTAACAGCCAAACAAGACTGTATCTTTATTGCCCTGACTCTGCTGTTTACAGAAACACCCCATATGTGGCCGTAAACTACTGTACGGGCACACAGCGGGGCGTAGAGTGAAAGGTGCGCCGTTTGGTTTTTGGAGGGCAGGTTTTGCTGGACTGGTTTTTTGACACCATGTCCCATTTGAAGCCCCCCTGATGCACCCCTAGATTATAAACTCC
Source organism: Bufo bufo (assembly GCF_905171765.1). NCBI lineage: Eukaryota > Metazoa > Chordata > Amphibia > Anura > Bufonidae > Bufo > Bufo bufo. The sequence continues at coordinate 695,466,756 of NC_053390.1, read as the reverse complement.
ATAAAAGTGACCCCATCTAAGAAACTACACCCCTCAAGGTATTCAAAACTGATTTTACAAACTTTGTTAACCCTTTAGGTGTTGCACAAGATTTAATGGAAAATAGAGATACAATTTCAAAATTTCACTTTTTTGGCAGATTTTCCATTTTAATATTTTTTTTCCAGTTACAAAGCAAGGGTTAACAGCCAAACAAAACTCACTATTTATGGCTCTGATTCTGTAGTTTACAGAAACACCCCATATGTGATCATAAACAGCTGTACGGGCACACGGCAGGGCGCAAAAGGAAAGGAATGCCATACGGTTTTTGGAAGGCAGATTTTGCTGGACTGTTTTTTTTTTACACCATGTCCCATTTGAAGCCCCCCTGATGCAACCCTAGAGTAGAAACTCCAAAAAAGTGACCCCATTTTAGAAACTACGGGATAGGGTGGCAGTTTTGTTGGTACTAGTTTAGGGTACATATGATTTTTGGTTGCTCTATATTACACTTTTTGTGCGGCAAGATAACAAGAAATAGCTTTTTTGGCACCGTTTTTTTTTTGTTATTTACAACATTCATCTGACAGGTTAGATCATGTGGTAATTTTATAGAGCAGGTTGTCACGGACGCGGCGATACCTAATATGTATACAATTTTTTTTATTTATGTAAGTTTTACACAATGATTTCATTTTTAAAACCAAAAAAATGTTTTAGTGTCTCCATAGTCTAAGAGCCATAGTTTTTTCAGTTGTTGGCCGATTATCTTAAGTAGGGTCTCATTTTTTGCGGGATGAGATGACGGTTTGATTGGCATCTATTTTGGGGTGCATATGACTTTTTGATTGCTTGCTATTACACTTTTTGTGACGTAAGATGACAAAAAATGGCTTTTTTTACACCGTTTTTATTTTTATTTTTTTACGGTGGTCATCTGAGGGGTTAGATCATGTGATATTTTTATAGAGCCGGGCAATACGGACGCGGCGATACCTAATATGTATACTTTTTTTTTATTTATGTAAGTTTTACACAATGATTTCATTTTTGAAACAAAAAAAATCATGTTTTAGTGTTTCCATAGTCTAAGAGCCATAGCTTTTTCAGTTTTTGGGCGATTATCTTGGGTAGGGTATGATTTTTGCGGGATGAGATGACGGTTTGATTGTTACAATTTTGGCGTACATGCGACTTTTTTGATCACTTTTATTACCTTTTTTGGGAAGTAAGGTGGGCAAAATTTCAATTTCATCATAGTTTTTTATTTTTTATTTTTATGGTGTTCACCGTTCGGGTAAAGTAACATGACCGTTTTATAGATCAGGTCGTTACGGACGCGGCGATACCAAACATGTGTAGGGAATTTTATTTTTTTCATTTTTTATCAGTGATAAATGTGTTTTTTGATTTTTACTTTTTTTTCACTTTTATTCACTTTTTTTTGACCCAGACCCACTTGGTTCTTGAAGATCCAGTGGGTCTGATGTCTGTATAATACAGTACAGAACAATATATATTGTTCTGTACTGTATTTTACTTACACTGAACAGATCTATGCTTTCAGCACAGATCTGTTCAGCACCATGGACAGCAGGACGCCTGAGAGGCGTCCTGTTGCCATGGGAACCTTCCCCGTCTGCTCAGAACTTCGCAGACGGGGAAGGGTAAGGAGGGGATCTCTCGGGGGGCTCTCTGGGGGCTCTCTCCCTCCCCATCGGGGGGCTGCAAAGGCACAGCAGCCCCCCGATGGGAGAGGGAGGGAGCTCCCTGCGCTGTTAACCTTTTCCATACAGCGGTCCGTACGGACCGCTGTATGGAAAGGGTTAAACGGCTGACATCGCATCGCAGATGTCAGCCGTTTATACCAGGGTGCCAGCAATGTGCTGGCACCCTGGTATCCCCACTAGAAGCCAACGATTATACCAGGGGAGGCGGGCGGGGGATCGCGATCCCGCCTGCCGCACCGCCCGCCTCCCGCACCGCCCACACCGCCCGCAACCCTCCCCCTGCACCTCCCGCCACCATAAAAATCATTCGGGGGTGCAGGGGGGGGTTAATAAAACTTTTTTTAGACATATAAAGTTTCTGATCCCCGCGGTCAGGGACCGCAGCGATCAGAAACTGCAGAAATCGCAGCAAACCGCAGGTCTGAATTGACCTGCGGTTTGCCGCGATCGCCGACATGGGGGGGTCACGGGACCCCCCCGCGCATTTAGCCTAGGTGCCTGCTCAATGATTTGAGCAGGCACCGGGTTCCGATCACTGCCAGCCGCACGGCAGTGATCGGAAATACATAGGACGTACCTGTACGCCCTGTGTCCTTAAGTACCAGGGCACAAGGGCGTACCTGTACGCCCTATGTCCTTAAGAGGTTAAAATATATTTAAAAAATATTCTGTGCAAAATATGCTGCAACTAAAAAAAATTAAAATGTACCATTTGCTATTTTTTGGTCACCTTGGCCCCTAAAAGTTGAACAAAAAGTGATCAAAAAGTTCTATTTATCCCAAATTACTACAACTCTGTAGTTGAAAATATTAAAAAGTTATGGGTGTCAGAATACGGTTATACAGAACAAATTCTTGTTATTTTTTACATTTTAGGTTTTTTAAAAGTAGTAAAAAGATAAAAACTATTTATATTTGGTATTGCTGGAGCATTACTAAACCACATTTGTTTCATTTTTTGTGCATAGTGAACATCGAAAAAACAAACCCCCAAAAAACATATCAAAATTGTATTTTCTTTTTTATTTCACTCCACAAAGGAATTATTTGCCATTTTCAATACAGGATATGGAAAATTAAATGATACCAATAAATAATTCAAAAACAGCAAAATAAAATGGTCCTCACATGGACCAGGGCTATATTGTGAATGTAAAAGTAAACAGTTATGGCTCTTGGTAGGTGGGGAGAAAAAAAAAAAGCAAAAATGAAAATTGCCATGGTTAAAAAGAGTTTTCCAGGAGTACTATAGTTTTTAACAGATAAGTTCATGTAGCTGCTTACCTCTTGTACATCTTCCCCATGTTCCCAGTTTTTTTTTTTTTCCCCAATTTGGACTCTCCATGTAAAACGATCACTCTGGTGTGTTTCATCTTGTACATAGCACTTCCTGTTGCTGTATCCAACCAAAACTATGATGCACTTTTCCATTCTTTTCTACAATGCCAGCACTGCCTCTAACATTGCTCAACTAGTCTATAGCTCCTCCCACCCAGCTAGTTACATAGAAACTCCCTTATCAATGCCCCTAACACTCAGCTAGTTTATAGCTCCTCCTACAGAGTTAGTTACATATACACTCCCCTATCACTACCCCTAACAACACCCAGCTAGTTTACAGCACCTCCCACCCAGTTGATTATATAGACACTCCCCTATCACTGTCCCTAAGAACACCCAGCTAGTTTATAGCTCCTCCCACTCAGCTAGTTACATAGACACTCCCCTATCACTGCCCCTAACAACACACAGCTAGTTAATAGCTCCTCCCACCCAGCTGATTACATAGACACTCCCCTATCACTGCCCCTAACAACACACAGCTAGTTAATAGCTCCTCCCACCCAGCTGATTACATAGACACTCCCCTATCCATTCCCCTGTTTCTGCTTTAACATGCCTATGAATGTAAAATCACAGGAAATAAGAAAGAGCTGCATAGACATGGTCATGTGAGCACAGCCCAGAATGGAAGATAGGAGCAATAAAGGTAAAAGAAATAAATTACAAAATTAAATCTATCTTCATAGATAATTTTAAAGGGAACCTATCACTTTGAACACGATGTCTGAGCTGAAGGCAGCAATAAATTATCAAATTCTAGATTTCGTGATCTCCAGTCATTATTTTTGTGATTGCGCAAATCGGCACTAATGATGCGCATATTTTTTGCACAATACGTGCAACTTCATATTTTATCAGGTCTAAGTAGATATTACTGATTGGTACACTAAGTATTGTTGTGACATCACAGCACTATGTCTGTAGCATGTATGTATGTATGGACAGCAGAGAAACAGTAATTCCTATCACACTACCTAACACCCTGCACTGGAACCTATCAGCTACACTATATCACTATCTAACCTACACTGACTATCTCCCACTAACTATCTGTATTATATATATATATATATATATATATATATGAGCTAACTAACTATCTAATGTAATTGGATAAGGAATAGGATCCAGATGAAAGCACAGAGCATAGCAATGTCACTGCTCTCTCTCAGAACTGCAAAAAAACTGTAGAAAATGACTGGGGAGATTCTTATATAGTAAGGGGTAGGCACCTTTCCTATTGGTTGCTAGGGATGTTGCTAAGCTCTGACAAAGATATTAAAGCCTTCTCATTGGCCCACAAGCAAGAAGGGAGGTAACTGATGGAAAAAAAAATTAAAATATTCGAGATTACGAATATATAGCACTATATTTTAGATCTTCGCGATTTCTCGAAATGCCGATATTCACGATAAAAATTTGCGATTAGAATATTCGCGATCAACACTAATTATCATGAGATCATAGAGAGGGGAAAATAATTGCAGGCCACAGAAGAAAGTTTATGGGGGAGAGGGAGAGTTTATGAGGGGAAAGATACAAGACACAATGACACATTGAATATAACACAGATGGGGCAAGGGCAGAGTTAGTCCAGTGAGGGATCCTGACTAATTAACAAGCTAAAACCAACACATGCAGAGGCCCTCAAGCACTTCATAAGTGAATTCTAATATGACTGGAGTAAGAACTGCACTTGCTATATATTGATGGGAAGATGTGACTGTCATACACAGAAAACAGCAGTCTGAGATGTTGAGCATCCTGCAGTTTTCAAGCAGCTATGAGCCCTCGATGGGGAAGGAGCCCCTGTACTGAGCTCAGAATCACCCTGAGCTGTGGAACAAGCCAGTGAAGGAAGGTATATCCCTTTCCTTCAGTCTTCTATGCTGCTAAGGATGGGATTCACCTAGTAAGGCCTCTTGCACACAAACGATTTTTGCGTTCCGTATACGGTCCGTATATAAAACCATTCATTTCAATGGGTCCGCAAAAAAAAACGGAATGTACTCCGTATGCATTCCGTTTCTGTATTTCTGTTTTCCCGTTCCATTCAAAGATAGAACATGTCCTAATATTGTCCGCATAATGGACAAGGATAATACTGTTCTATCAGGGGCCAGCTGTTTAGTTCGGCAAAAAACGAAATGCACATGGACGTCATCCGTATTTTTTGCGGATCCGTCTTTTGCGGACCGCAAAACACTGAAAAAGCCATACGGTCGTGTGCAAGAGGCCTAACAGTGAGAGGACAGCAAAATTGCTAGAAGTAAGACCTTCTAGTTGTAGAGATTTCTGAAGTGTTTTTGGGGTGGATAACATGATAATTGATTTATAGATTTGTTCAGATTCACCTAAATTGACCTTTGAGAAGAAGTCGTTTGAAAAGTTAAAAAGTTTGTCTCACTTCAGCAATTGGGATTGTCCATGTTGCATTCTTTGCTGGCTTCATTCATTTTTGCATCGCTTTATACACTGCTTGTTTCCAGGGGTTACGGCCACCCTGCAATCCAGCAGGGTGGTCGTAACCCCTGGACTTTGACCAGTTGGGAGGGCTCCTAATAGAGCTTATGGAAAGTTATTGTACAGGGTTTCTGTTAAAAAAAAATAATAATAATAATACTGAATGACTTAGGGAATATAATAGTGAGTATTGTCCTACTTCTTGGCATAGAGCTACTATGATAAAAGTAGCTTTCCCTCTAGAGAATGACTTACTATAATTATAGTCAGAGGTTCAGTACAAACTCGTAAACCAATTTAAATCGTAATGTAATTTTTTAGTGATCTACTTTGTTAGATATACTTTTGTTTTTGGACTGCAATTCCATCTGCAAAAAGTACATCACAAGATACAGATAAGGAGCATTTAAAAATTTTGATGTGGCCTATGTTAGAGCAAAAGGGGTACTCTGGTTTCATAAAATTTCTGACCTATTCTCAGAATAAGGCCTCATGCACACGACCGTGGTGTGTTTTGCGGTCCGCAAATCGCAGATCCGCAAAACACGGATGGCGTCCGTGCGCGTTCCGCAATTTGCGGAATGGCACGGACAGCCTTCAATATAAATGCCTCTTCTTGTCCGCAAAGTGCGGACAAGAATAGGACATGTTATATTTTTTTAGCGGGGTAACGGAACGGAGCAACGGATGCGGACAGCACACAGAGTGCTGTCCGCATCTTTTGCGGCCCCATTGAAGTGAATGGGTCCGCATCTGAGCCTCCAAAAACGGCGGCTCGACTGCGGACCAAAACAATGGTCATGTGCATGAGGCCTAAGTCATCAGTTTCAGATTGGTGGAAGTCTGACTCTCGACACCCCTGTAGATCAGCTGTTTGACGGGGCTGAAGCATTATTGCAAGATCTGCGTCCTCTTATCCACATGCCTTCCACATTGTAGTAGTGGTGCAGTGTAAATACAACTGTTTATCTCATTTAAGTGAATGGGAGAGGAAGCTGTAATTACACTGCACTGCCACTATAGAAGAATGCGTGCAGATAAACACAGAAGAGAACGCAGCTCTGGCACTAGTACAGCAGCCTCTTCAAACAACTAATTGACAGGGGTGCTGAACGTCAGACCCTGACAAACCTGAGAATGATGACCTATCCTGGGGATAGATAATAAATATCACAGAACCAGAATACCGATCATACTGGAATTATTTATCTAGTATTATGTTTTACTACTTTTGGACAATAAACGCACTTCATTTTTTTTATTTATTTTTTTAAATATCATTGGTTTTGTGTCAGCATATTCTGGAAGCCATAGCTTTTTTATTTTTCAACTGTGTGAGGGTTTGTTTTTCTAGTGGCTGATCATTTGTTTTTAGTGGTTCCATTTTGAGGTATAACAACTTTTTGTTCACTTTTTATTCTATATTTTGGAGTTGAGATGACAAAAAATAGCAATTATGTTTTTTGTTTTTTTTTGTTTTTTTTTTTTACATAAGAATCATTACCGACGAGGTAATACAAAACATGTATTTTGTTTTGCTTTTGATTTTGTTATAATAAATACATTTAAAAATGGAAAAAGGTGATCTCTGTCATTTATTTTTTCATTCTTTTCAGTCCCATTCTGAGACTTGAACATGGGGTGCTCTATTACTAGCATAATACACTGCAATATTTTGGTTTTGCAGTATAATATACTAGGCAGCCTAAGTTTGACAGGAACTTTATTAGACCCTAAGAAGTGTAGACAGATAGTGGACATGAGGGCTTTCATTAGGACCCCCTGCTGTTATGACATATGGTATATTGCATGTTGGTGATGGGGGGTGGGCAAGGCCTCTGTCAAACTTAAATGCCAATGTTGGTATTGGTTGCAGCACCTATGGGATTAAGCAGCCTGGATCAGAGCTAGCCCTAATCCTGGCCATTGCAGTAGGATATACATATGTAGCTAAGCTAGAATTGACTATGATAACACATGTCACAGTGTTATCTCATGACAAAAGCCATTGAAATCCACAAAAAAGTCAATTAACATTTTCTTGCAATCGTTTCCCTAACACATTAAACATCCAGTTTAGCTTGGCTACATCTGTAAGTTGCAATAGTATAGCAGCTGTACTATATGGCTGGTTTCACACGGGCGTTGCGGGAAAAGATGCTGGTGTGTTGCGGGAACATGCACGATTTTTCCACGCGAGTGCAAAACATTGTAATGCGTTTTGCACGCGCGTGAGAAAAATCGGCATGTTTGGGTGAGGTGTTGTGTAGATTGTATAATTTTCCCTTATAAAATGGTTATAAGGGCAAATAATAGCATTCTTAATACAGAATGCATAGTACAATAGGGCTGGTGGGGTTAAAAAAAATAAATAATTTTTTTTTAACTCACCTTAATCCACTTGTTCGTGCAGCCCGGCTTCTCTTCTGTATTCTTCTTTGAGGAATAGGACCTTTGATGACGTCACTGTGCTCATCACATGGTCCATCACATGATCTTTTTTTACCATGGTGATGGATCATGTGACGGACCATGTGATGAGCGAAGTTACGTCACCACAGGTCCTTTTCCTGTGCACAGCAAAGATGAAGACAGAAGAGATGCCGGCTGCGCGAACAAGTGGATTAAGGTGAGTTAAATTATTTTTAATTTTTTTTAACCCCTCTAGCCCTATTGTACTATGCATTCTGTATTAAGAATGCTATTATTTTCCCTTATAACCATGTTATAAGGGAAAATAATAATGATCGGGTCTCCATCCCGATCGTATCCTAGCAATCGTGCGTGAAAATCGCACCGCATCCGCACTTGCTTGCGGATGCTTGCAATTTTCAAGCAGCCCCATTCACTTCTATGGGGCCTGCGTTGCGTGGAAAACGCACAAAGAGGAGCATGCTGCGATTTTCATGCAACGCACAAGTGATGCATGAAAATCACCGCTCATCTGCACAGCCCCATAGAAATGAATGGGTCCGGATTCAGTGCGGGTGCAATGCGTTCACCTCACGCATTGCACCCGCGCGGAAAACTCGCCCGTGTGAAAGGGGCCTTTATCATATTGCGTTGAGTCCCACCTGCCCAGGATGTAATAAGGGGGTTAATAAAAGAATTCTGTAAAAAAAAAAGTAGTAAAAAATGTTTTAAAAAATTAACTTCGTGCATGGTGTTAAAAAAATAAAATAAATCATATGTACCCCAAAATGCTGTACAAAAAACAACTTGTCCCACAGAAAGCAAATCCTTTTACGGCTATGCGAGTGGAAGAAAATTAAAAAAGCTACTTTTTTTTATTTTTTTTTATGTAGCAATGGGAAAAAATTACTTTGACCTGAAAGTCTAAAATAGGCTTGTCCTTGAGGAGCTAATTATATTCATCTTCATAAGAAGAAACTAGAAGCTGTGATTGTTTGATTGCTTACATAATGATTGGATAACTTAGTATTACAAAACATTATTGTCGGGCAGTGAGGGGTACTGACGGGTGACAGAGGGATTCCCCTCTATCATAGTCCTTAGATGCCACAGTGACTACTGACATCTAAGAAATGTACTAATTGCTTGCATTAACCCCACAAACTTCCCACTGGAAGTACAGACACCACGGACAGGTGTTGTTGCTGTTGTTTTTTTTTTTTTTTCAACAGCTGATGACCACAGGGCCAGAAATACTGTATCTGTTAAGACTAGACCTTAAAAAACTAAACAGTAGAAATCTAAACCTTTTCTTTTCTAGACATTGACACCATCACTTATCTTAACATATCCAAAATATTTTTTGTCGAGAGCAGTTAATCGATAATCTGTACTACGCTTTCACTTTCAACATAACAAACTCCTAATGTCTTCGGCTTGTGTTTGTCTTTTCTGCACCGAGGCATTTAAAATGGATAAATTATTAAGCAGCATATCTATGGATTCTGCATAATCAATAATGTTTAAAATTCCATCCACATACCAAGTGCAGAGAAAAATCTGTGCTTAGCAGTAAATTGCTACTTACAAATGAAACCCAAACATCAAAAGTTTTATAGTGTTATTTAGGAATTTAGTTATTTAGAACATTTGTAAATTAAGATTGATTTGCTTTGTTATGGCATTAAACATATTAAAGGGGTTGTATCAATTCAGTAAATGGCATTTATCATGTAGATAAAGATAATACAAGGCACTTACTAATGTATTGTGATTGTCCATATTTCCTCCTTTGCTGGCTTGACTCATTTTTCTATCACATTATACACTGCTTGCATCCAGGGGTAATGACCACTGTGGCAAAACCAACCTCGCCACTGGGTTTTGGAGAGGACTGGCTGCTGGCCTCTTGCCCCTGGATTATGGGCCATATACTAACTTTTAAACCCCTGAACCTATTCAAGTGAATTTTAGATAGGTTTGTCCCAAAGTTATACTGTTTAAATTGATGTTAGATATATGTATGGCCAATGTAAACTCGCAAAGTTGTAACAATTTATAATAAGTGTAACTTGTCAGCTTGGGAGGAAATGCTGGGTGTGTTTCTATTGTGCCATTGTCCAATTGTGGGTTTAAAGGGTGATGTCTGTTCTGTTGTCCTCACATGTGTATTGGCGATCTCCCTTTGTCCTCAGAGATAATTGAATTGCTCCTCAGGTTGTCTCCGGGACAGAGAGGAGGAGACCATGATGCATTGTGGGGATATGTTGTATCGGTCCTATGTCACAAGTCTTCCTTCTGGTCCCCTAGGGGCGTGTACTTACATTGTATGTGTTGTAACATATTGATTGGCTGTATTTCAAACCCCTGTGGGCGGACCTGTATTTGCAACAACTGTAATAAAAACCAGGCTGGGTGTGCCAGCACCTCAGACCACTGCTTGACCCTCAACACTGAGCCTTGTCTCGTTATTGGGGGGATTCACTGTATGCTGTTAGAGGACCGATTGCCAGAAGTGTAAGATTCCTGTTCGTCTGCTAGCAGCTATTCGTGAGGTTCCAGTTTGGAGTGCTATTTTGTATCCAGTTTGGGAGTTGGGTGTTCTGCAGTAGCTGGGCCTGTCTCTCAGAAAGGGGCATATCGCCTAAACGGATTTTAACCCCTTGTCTGCTGAAACGGTCCGTTACATTGGTGGCAAGCAGCGGGATCGTTCCTACAGCCAGAAGGACAGCTACAGGAGACACCATTTTTGTGGATTCTACAATTTAAGGACAACGCATGTCCCAGTACAGCGTCCCTGACAGCAGCAGGATGGAACCAGCAGTGTTATACGAGGAGGAGGACCTGGATGGCGGGGATGCATTAAGGAAAGGCATCTGGTACCAGGCCCTGGATAATCTACAATACCAGCGGGGTGAGAGTCTCCCCAGTGAAGAGCAGCGGTTGCAGAAGCAAGTGGCCCTGCGGATGCCCTTCCTGGGAGAGCAGCCCCTGGAGGAATAGGTGAAGGAACTAGAGCACCGGGTATGGCAGGAGCTATGGCTGGAGGATGCCTACCAGGCGCTTTGGTGGTATATGGCACAGTATATACCCTGGACAGCCGAACATGACAAGCCAGAAGGAGAGGAGTTTTATAGTCCTGGCTTGTTATGGGAGTCCTTTGCAGAGCCTGACTTCGGGAGCCCTGCACAGTCCAGACTTCAGGACATTTTCTATGAGAGGGAGGCTAGGCACGAGTGGGATGACCCCCATGAGGTAGAGCAAGACCTGGCTCACCTAGCAACCCTGGAGTGGGAACTGGAGCAGGACTACCGAGATCTCTTCCACTCCATTGAGAAGGCTCAGCAGGATGGTAAGGTGACAGACCCAGATCCAGACCCATTCAGCTGGGCAGATATTGTAGAGTGTTACTGGGGAGGACCCCAGGTGGCCGGTAGAGATGGGACCGAGGTCTCTCCACCGGTCCTGCAGGGAATTGGGAGCCCAGTCTCCATTCCCCAGCGGCAGTGTGAAGTGCAGGGAGAGGAGAGCAGTGCCCTCCCTCCCCAGCGGCAGGCTGAGGTACAGGGGGCAGAGGTAGTTGTTCCTGCCCCCCAGCAGCAGAGTGATATGCCGGGAAGGCAGTGTGAAATGCAGGGAGAGGAGAGCAGCGTCCTCCCTCCCCAGCGGCAGGCTGAGTTACAGGGGGCAGAGGTAGTTGTTCCTGCCCCCCCAGCAGCAGCATGATTTTTTGGGAATTGGGAGCCCAGTCTCCATTCCCCAGCGGCAGGCGGAGTTACAGGGGGCAGAGACAGTCGGTCCTGTCCCCCAGCGGCAGAGTGTCCAGCAGGGAATAGAGAGCCCAGTCTCCTTTCCCCAGCAGCAGGACACTGTATTGGGAGCGGAGACGGTCGGTCGCCCTCCCCAGCGGCTGGAAGTATGTATGGGAGAGGAGCTCGTTACCCCCTCTCCCCAGCGGCAGCTTAACGCACCAGGGGGAGACAGTAAGCCCCACAACAGTGCAGATGGGACCGTGGTCTCTGCACTTACAGCACAGGGGGTAGAGACAGTCGGTCTCCCCCTCCAACAACCAGGCTCCAACCAGGCTTCTTCCGTGGTAGCGCTGGCACCAGGGCAGAGTACCGCTGATCCCTGCCCACAAAGCAACCTCCACTCCAAGCCAGGGAGCAACACAGAGACCGGGAGTACCAGCTTCCAACATAACCTTGGTGGACTCACTGAACAGAGACAGGCTACTAAATTCAACAGGTCCAGTATTGGGTTGTGGGTGGGCTGCCAGACTAACTCAGGTACCGACCGGCGTGAGGTCAGGTATCTGGTTAGTCTTCCCTGGGGGGGGAAAGATGTGTGGCAAAACCAACCTCGCCACTGGGTTTTGGAGAGGACTGGCTGCTGGCCTCTTGCCCCTGGATTATGGGCCATATACTAACTTTTAAACCCCTGAACCTATTCAAGTGAATTTTGGATAGGTTTGTCCCAAAGTTATACTGTTTAAATTGATGTTAGATATATGTATGGCCAATGTAAACTCACAAAGTTGTAACAATTTATAATAAGTGTAACTTGTCAGCTTGGGAGGAAATGCTAGCAGCTATTTGTGAGGTTCCAGTTTGGAGTGCTATTTTGTATCCAGTTTGGGAGTTGGGTGTTCTGCAGTAGCTGGGTCTGTCTCTCAGAAAGGGACATATCGCCTAAACGGATTTTAACCCCTTGTCTGCTGAAACGGTCCGTTACAACCACCCTGACCATGGCCATGCTTACATACTAAAGAAAAAGGAACACACTCCAATGGTCCCAGTCACCAGAGAGGCTGGGTCGTAACCCCTGGATATGAGTACTATATAAAATGATGGGAAAATGTATCCAGCCAGCAAAGGAGTCAATATGGACAATCACCATACGTTGCTAAGTGCCTTGTATTAACTTTGTCTACATCATAAATGCCATTTGCTGAAGTGAGACAACCCCTTTAAACATAACTTTATTTTACATAATTATGATTTCATTTTATTAATAATAATAATAATAATAATAATAATATAATGTATGAATTGAGGAACTATGTCTTAATGTACCATGTTCTTTTATGCTATAGCACTCTACTTTTCAAGTACTAGGTATGCTTAGTGTTGATTGTGAATATTCTAATCCCAAATTTTTATCACAAATATCGGCACTTCGAGAATTTGTGAAGATATATAATAGTGCTATATCTTCTTAATCGCGAATATTCTAGATTTTTTTCCATGAGTACCCTCCTGCTTCTTGCTTGTAGGCCAATGCGAAGGCTGCAATATCTTTGTCTGAGCTTAGCAACATCCCTAGCAACCAATAGGAAAGTTGCCTACCCCTTATTATATAACTCCCCAGCAGCCATTTTTTGCAGTTCTGAGAGAGCGAGAGAGAGAGAGCAGTGTCATTGCTGTGCTCTGTGCTTTGCTGAGTCATTTACATTGCTGAGTCAATTACATTAGATAGTTAGTTAGCTCATATATATACACTGAACAAAAATATAAATTCAACACTTTCGGTTTTGCTCCTATTTTGCATGAGCTGAACTCAAAGATCTGAAACATTTTCTATATACACAAAGACCCATTACTCTCAAATGTTGTTCATAAATCTGTCTAAATCTGTGTTAGTGAGCACTTCTCCTTTGCCGAGATAATCCATCCCACCTCACAGGTGTGGCATATCAAGGTGCTGATTAGACCGCATGAATATTGCACAGGTGTGCCTTAGACCAATGTTTCCCAACCAGCGTGCCTCCAGCCTTTGGCTGTGTGGGCATGCTGGGAGGTGTAGTTTTGCAACAGCTGGAGGCACGCTGGTTGGGAAACACTGCCTTAGACTGCCCACAATAAAAGGTCTCTCTGAAATGTGCAGTTTGATCACACAGCACAATGCCAAATATGTCGTAACGTTTGAGGGAGCATGCAATTGGCATGCTGACTGCAGGAATGTCTACCTGAGCTGTTGCCCGTGCAATAAATGTTCATTTCTCTACCATAAGCCGTCTCCAAAGGCGTTTCAGAGAATTTGGCAGTACATCCAACTGGCCTCACAAACACAAACCACTTGTAACCACACCAGCCCAGGACCTCCACATCCAGCATGTTCAGCTCCATGATTGTCTGAGACCAGCCAACCAGACAGCTGCGGCAACAATCCGTTTGCATAACCAAAGAATTTCTCCACAAATTGTCAGAAACCGTCTCAGGTAAGCTCATCTGCATGCTCGTCATCCTCATCGGGGTCTGAACCTGACTGCAATTTGTCGTCATAACCGACTTGAGTAGGCAAATGCTCACATTGGATGGTGTCTGGCACGTTGGAGAGGTGTTCTGTTCACGGATGAGTCACGATTTTCACTGTTCAGGGCAGATGGCAGACAGCGTGTAAGGCGTTGCGTGGGTGAGCGGTTTGCTGGCGTCAACGTTGTGGATCGAGTGGCCCATGGTGGCGGTGGGGTTATGGTATGGGCAGGCGTATGTTATGGACAACAAACACAGGTGCATTTTATTGATGGCATTTTGAATGCACAGAGATACCCTGACGAGATCCTGAGGCCCATTGTTGTGCCATTGATCCATGACCATCACCTCATGTTGCAGCATGATAATGTAGGCCCCATATTGCAATGTACGCCACATTGCAACTGTGCACATTTCAGAGTGGTCTTTTATTGTGATCAGTCTAAGGCACACCTGTGCAATATTCATGCACCTTGATATGCCACATCTGTGAGGTGGGATGGATTAGCTTGGCAAAGGAGAAGTGCTCACTAACACAGATTTAGACAGATTTGTGAACAATATTTGAGAGTAATTGGTCTTTTGCGTATGTAGAAAATGTTTCAGATCTTTGGGTTCAGCTCATGCAAAATGGGAGCAAAACCGAAAGTGTTGCGTTTTTATTTTTGTTTAGTGTAATACAGATAGTTAGTGGGAGAAAGTCAGTGTAGGATAGATAGTGATATAGTGTAGCTGGTTCCAGTGCAGGGTGTTAGGTAGTGTGATAGGAATTACTGTACTGTGCATTTTCTCCAGTCTTAGGAAACTTCTAGTAGCTTGAAAAATGTAGCAAAAGTGACCCACGCCTGTATTGCACGCGCAATACGCACACATTACATTGCCGATTTTCGCAATCAAGAAAATAATGACTGGAGATCACGAATTCTAGAATTTGCTAAATTATTGCGAATATTAGGCCAAAAATTAGTGAAATATCGCGAAAAAGAATATTGCCTATGCTGCTCATCACTAGCTATGCCCATGTTAAAAGGGGGGGGGGTTGTTCAAGGTTGAGTATTTGTAATGTACATTTTGAAAATTTATATGTTATGTATTGTTATTTAGAAAAAAAAGCTCGGTGTCACCAATGATAGCTGTGTGTCTAGGTCTCGGGAACAATGGAGTGTCATACTCCATTGTTCCCGAGACCTAGACACACAGCTATCATTGGTGACACCGAGCTTTTTTTTCTAAATAACAATACATAACATATAAATTTTCAAAATGTACATTACAAATACTCAACCTTGAACAACCCCCCCCCCCTTTTAACATGGGAGGGGAAAGAATATAAACATGTCTAGAATTACATTCTTAAATAAATAAATCATTTGTACATAAATGATAAGATTTGTCAATAGACTGTAAATGTGTCATTTCATAAAAATGACTCCATGTTCTTGACAGTGAAATAACTTTTTTCATTTAGAAAGACCTTGTACACTCGGGCTATTCAGCCCTGAAACAATGTAACTTATCTGATAAACAGTTCCTTAGATTCTCCAGATAGGCTACAAAAAGAAGTGCAAGTGATAATTTTAGATGTGATTTGTCTCTAAATATGAAGTTGTTAATATGGTTACCAAGAATTAAAAAAGATAACCTCTTATTGAATGTTACCATACAAATGTTTCCTTACTTAACATATCGAGTGATGAGTGGAGCGAGAGGACCAGATTAGAAAAAAAATAATTGTACGATATGCAGGGAGATGTAAAGGCCATTCATTTTTAACGTGTGGCCAAGCAGTGTTTCTGGTTGTTTCCTCATTCCTGGCTTTCAGATGAGTCTCTACAACTCATTTTAACAGCAATGTAGGAGTATACTCTAGTCTGTCATCGAACATTAATTGTGAAAAATCATGCAATTCAAAGAAATTAACTTCATACCTCTGAAGATAGCAGTAACATGTTAATATATTATGCTGAAATTTAGTGTAAATGAATACCTTTAACCCTATTTTGTAGAATTACATAGATATAGTAAGTTTCATATATAAATTGTTCTTTGTTTATAGTTACAAACCAGACATGTTATAATTGTGTGTACTGGATCCACTACCATGAAGAAACTTTACATTCATATAAACAGTTTTAAAAACTAAAAATAATTTTAAAATTTCAAACTGATGTGTAACCTGTGATATCACATACCCCAACCAATTCACATATTCCATGCTGGAAGCTTGTTGTACAGTAAAAATACAGAACAGACCACTGTCTTTTAATTTTCTGAATCAGTGCTGCTCCCTGGGGTTGGAGACCCACTGAACATAATGTAATGCTATAGCATTATATGAGGGGAATGCCTTTTTAATATTGTTGTTCCATATGGATTGTAGCATAAACTTAGACAAGCTGTCTAGATATGCAATAGATTATTTGCAGTGACTTAGGCTTATCTTGATGTGGTATATGGCTAGACCGGTTAGTCTAATTACATACCAACTCTTGGTTGGCTCGCTTTGAGACAGAAATTATTCCTCAATTGGTTATGTGATGCCGAAAATGTCACGTGATCAGGAAGTGCAGGATATTTAACAGGCAACTTGTTCACCACAGGTTGCCTGTGATCGTTGTCTTCAGATGCCTCACTAGCGTTTCTATTGGATATTATTCTGACTCCAGGTATTCTGATCTTGCTTGGACCTTGATGTCTGATTATTTGCTGACAATTTGGATCCTGACATAACCTCCTGGTTCCGACCTTCTGACTTGGCAACGATTCTGATTCTGGTTTGCCCTAATTGCTATTCTAGTTTTGACTCCTGTATTCAGTTTTTGATTCTGTCTCTTTGGTTCTTTTTTGGCTTATATTGGGCTCTCCTGGTTTGACCTGGCAAGTTTGTTCCGCCAATTTCTTAAGTGTAGTCATCGATCTGTCACTTGGTATTCTTCTTTGCTTATGGGCCCAAGTACTTATCTAGAAAGGGACTGTCATCCAGTTGTGGGCTGCTGCCTGGAGCAGATTGTGCAAGTAGGTAGGGACAGTGGGACAAGAAGTTCAGGGTTCACTGCTCCCTACTGTGCCATCATATAATAGAAAGAAAATAAATCATTGATTGATAACAGAGGTAATATGAATAAAAATGACATGGCAATTAACCGGAAGAAGAAAAATTAAAAATGCCATAAAGCAGTTATTTTTGGTGTGGAATCTGTTGCTATTTTGAGTTTGCTATAATTTAAAGGGAGTCTGTCATCAAAGTTTCACCTTTTTAACCCTTACCATAGCTTTCTAGCAGCCTTACAGTTAATAAAAACTTTACCTTTTTGAGCAATCCTGGACTTATAAAACCGGCAAAAAACAACTTAGTAGCATATGCAAATGAGGGCTCGCAAGTGCCCAGGGGCGGCGTTACCCTGGTAGGTGCCCAGCTAGCTCAGCCTTATCGTCGCTTCCCCCGCCCATTCTTTCCCTCTGACCGCCTATCCTTTCCCTCTGACCGCCCATCTACTTACTTCTTGTTTCGCCGAGATCCCGCACCTGAGCACTCAGTCCATCGGCCGGCGCATGCGCACTGTGATGCCCATTCCTTGTACGGCATCACAGTAATTAATGCGCATGCGCCGGCTAACGGCACGAAGGCGGCGCATTTGCATTAATTACTGTGATGCTGTACAAGGAATGGGCATCACAGTGCGCATGCGCCGGCCGACGGACTGAGTGCGCAGGCGCGGGATCTCGGCGAAACAAGAAGTAAGTAGATGGGCGGTCAGAGGGAAAGAATGGGCGGTGGGAAGCGACAATAAGGCTGAGCTAGCTGGGCACCTACGAGGGTAACGCCGCCCCTGGGCACTTGCGAGCCCTCATTTGCATATGCTACTAAGTTGTTTTTTGCCGGTTTTATAAGTCCAGGATTGCTCAGAAAGGTAACGTTTTTATTAACTGTAAGGCTGCTAGAAAGCTATGGGAAGGATTAAAGAGGTGAAACTTTGATGACAGACTCCCTTTAAATCATGTTTGAATCAGTGAATTACTCAGCTTGATAGCAGAGATATATTCATTTAATCCAATTTGCTATTTTGCATTCATAACTTAAAGACACCCTATAAAATATAGTGATGAGGAAATCAACTTGTACAAAATAAATTAGTTTAAAAATCTGACTGCTTAAATAGCAAGGGACTGAACCAACTGCTTAAGAGACTTCCACCTCTCCCTTGATTGAACATCTCGCCTGGCCCTTTCTATCTTGCATCTGCTACATTACTTTAAAGGGTAACTGTCATCAACTTTATGCTGCCCATGCTAACGGCAGCATAGAGTACAGACAGGTGAGTTGATTTCAGCGGTCTGTCATTTAAAAGTTAAAAGTAAGTGGTTGCCAAGAACCAACATCGCAATCATTGCAGACTGGGCCTGGAAAAGAGTCATGGACACCTGAGAAGAGTCCTGGTTATTCATGAATTCCTGCTCTCCTGCCTACCTGCTGATGACTGACAGTCTTCTACCTAGTTTTCTCCCTTTCTTTCTAAAAGAGAACTGCAAATCATCAGCAGATGGGTGAGAGTGCAGAAGATTATGAATAACCATGACTCTTCTCCAGTAGATTTGACTCTTTTCAAGGCCTGGGCTACAATGATTATGATGCTGGTTGTCAGCAACCACATGCTTTTAGCTCATGAGTGACACACCGTCTGATTTTTGTATCAGATTTGATTTGTACAAATAAATTCCCTCATCACTATTACATAGGTATTATTAGGTAACATATGGCCACACCACATATTTCCCACAGCAGAATTCAATGTTATTCATATTACATGGTTGACATGGTAAAATCCGGACATAGTTTCTGCTGTGGATTCTTTCAAAGCATGTGAATGAGATTTTATAAAATCTTATTAGCTTTGCTGGTATGATACAATAGTGGTGTGGTGTGGTACTGTACTGTTACGCCAAATGCACAGCCACGATTAGATCTACACGCCTGGCCCTGTCAAAGTGGTGGGGGCGCAGCTGGCAGGGAAAATATGTGGAGCCTCTGGGTCCAATGGCAACATTCTCATTGCACCAAAAGGCTCATTAGCATATAATAAAAACATGTTTTTCTCAGAAGTGGTAACACTCATTGGGACAGGAGAAAGTTCATTGTATCAAGAGGGAAAGCGCACATCTACGAGGTTTGGCTTCATTTACAGGTATGTGCTGACAGATTCCCTTTAATATACTTTACAAATATTTCTGGAGATGTGTATATTACTTAATAGATTAAATATTTTTTTATCATAAGAAACACAGAAAATAATGCAGTGCCGTATTATTCTCATTTGTTCTACTTGTGCTACAACAATGCAAATTTTCTTATAGTGTAACAGTACTTCAAAAATGCTTTTGATATTTTATAGCGTCCAATATTTGATAGCATCCTATCAAACTTTTATCCTGAGACCTAATTGCTAGAATGAGAAGAAATAAGTGCTCATATAGAGTGCTGTCTCTCCTCACTGCAGGAGACAGGCTCATTGTAAAGTCTATGAGCCCGACTCAATTCTATCTCTTATAGCAAGGATCAGGATCAGCAACTTCTCCCTCTAGCGATCATTGAGGGTCTCAGACCACCATCTACCAAAATCTTTGATATATCGCTATGACGTATCACTTTTTTTTTTTTCAAAACACAGCAACACTTTTAAATTTTAAACTCTCACTAAAATAGTAATAGGTAATTAAATAAATAACGATGATAAATCCCATAAAAAAATCTGATATTTGATCAATAATTTGGTGGCTGTAAGACAATAAAAAAAAAAAAACAGTAGGAGCATATCATTCAATATAGTCATTGTTTAATATGTACATATTATCAGATTAAATGTTTCCTAATAATAAAAAAAATAAAAATCTGAACAAAACTGGTTAATGACTGTTAGTGAAGGATACTGTCCATACAGATGCAGCCGAGCTAAAATTGACTCTGATAACACATGACACAATGTTATCTTGTTATCTCATGACAAAAGCCATTGAAAATTTAGTTAACCATCAAGTTTAGCTCAGCTGCATCTATACGGTACTTGATTCATTTGACTGTAAACTTGCCAAATACAAGACTATATAGTCATTTTCCTCTGGTGATAATCAGTAAGATACTCATGATAATGACATAACTATAATTGAAAAAATATTAAAGAACTTAGTAGAATGGTTAGTTGAATTCACTTTCACTTTTATGAGTTGAGAACTTAAACCCTAACCATGGAAAGTATTTGGCGAATCGGCGAGAAGATAACTTTATATTAGTACCTCCAGCATGGTAAATATATAACAGATGACTATAGCATGCTTAGCTTTTTCAACTACCGTACTATTTACACTATATTTAAAACTATTATACAGAGGAAGGCCACATGCACACAGTTATGTGCAGTATGGGAAACACTGCCTGTGTGTCGGCCACATCTCAAGGACCTGAGGCACTTCTCTGACACAAACTCACTGCATCATAATGCTTTGCAATTCAATGAGTCCTATCTGATCTCATCACCATGTGATGCATGGTCATATAGGAACTGATTGCATTTGAAATGACTATGATCTCGTGAGTGTGTGTCAGAGGAGCCACAATCAGTCCTAACAGATGTGGCCGACAGATGGACTGTGTTCATGCAACCTAAATGTCTAGGCTTTTTAAAAGATATATATATATATATATATATATATATATATATATATGTTTAATCTCTGTGTGATTAAACTTAAACTTATGGGACAAAACTTATGTGCTCAGCCTCACTGAAGAGCCTGAGAACATTCAAACTGCAATTCTTATTTTGGCCAACAGAAGGCAGGCCAACATAATAAATGAGCAATTCTCAGTAATAAGTCCAGTTTAAAAATACATGATTGTTCAAACTTGAAAATTTGAAAATGTATTTTGCAGGCTCAATTATTTACTGGGGAAATAGGAGGGAATTATTTTTTTTTTCGGTGACATTATGACAAAATCATTACAAATTCTAAAAAAAATATAAAAAGTTAAATCACCCCCCTTTCTGTATAATAAAATAAATAAATATCTAAATAACAAAAAATATAAACATCATGGGTATCACCATAACCAAAAACTCCCGTACTAATAAAATATAGAAATATTTTTCCAATACGAGGAATGGTGTAACGGAAAAAAGGGTCAAGATGGCCAAATTGTCATTTTTTTATTGCTCATCTTACTCCCTAAAATTTTATAACATGTGATCAAAAAGTCACACACACTCCAAAATGGTATCAATAAAAACTACAGATTGTCTCAGTTGATATAACTATAAAAAAAAAAAGTTATGGGGGTCAGAATATGGTGATTTTAAAAATTTTTTTTCAAAGTTTACATTTATTTTTACACTATTTAGACATAAAAATATCTATACATATGGGGTATTTTTGTAATCAAACTGACCCAGAGAATGAAGGACATGGGTCAGTTTTGCTGCAAAAGGAACGCTATGCGAACAAAACCCATGAAACTGTGGAGGAATTACTTTTTTATTTTTTCAATTTTACCCCATTTGGAATTTTCCTTCTGCTTTCCACTACATTGTATACCATAATTAATGGTGGCATTAGAAAGTACAACTTGTCCCGCAAACAATAAACCCTCATACAGCTATGTGAAGGGAAATATAAAACTCAAGGAATGGCTCAAGGAAGATAGGGAAGAAAAATGAAAACACAAAAATGAAAAAACCTCTGGTATCCTAATGGATAAACACTGACAGCAGGCAAACAGGAAATAAGAAGTGGCAATCTAGACTCTGCAGTATTACTCATGAATTACTGCAGATAACAGTTCAAGAATATGGGGACAGATTTAAACATTTGTTTAAAGAACACTTCTATCAGAAAGGGCTATTTTTAAGAGGTTTACAACCTCAATGACTTGGATATACAAAAAGTAACCAAATAAATCAAAAGACTCTATTTTCGAGCTGAAATGTGGCAATCACATTGGTGAGTAAAAGATTCTTTGGTTTATTTTTATATTTTGAAGAGTGCTGCTTGTTTTGCTTTTTCTGCTTATTGGGATATAGCGTACACCTCATATTTGTTCTTTTGGTCCTAGTGCTGCCTTTTTATTTACATTATTCAATAAAAATAAATGTTATATGTTTTAAATGGTAAAATAAAAACTGCATTTTTATGTGTGCAAATTCAAGCATAACCTTATTTAAATAAAATATAAAACAAAATGAAAATGAAACACACCACACAATGTAGGTAAATTAGTTACACTTTTGCAGGCTTTATGAAAAAAAATTAAGTAACATTTCAGCAAACGGTAAGAAAAAGAACTAAGGAGCTATTATGTATATTTGGTATTTATTTTGATATTTGGTGACCTGTTCGCTACCAGCGCCGTACATATACGGTGCTGGTGTAGTCTATTAACATGATGCCCGCCGATTCGCCAGTTTTTCATCTCTTATCTTGACCAAATGAGATCAAAAATTTACACACACTCCAAAATGGTATCAATAACAACTGCAGATTATCCTGCAAAAAATTAGACCACACACAGCTCAGTAGACATTACTGTAAAAATGTTATTATTTTTTCAGTATTTACACTTATAAAACCTATATATTTATGGTATTGTTGTAATTGTACTGACCCAGAGGATAAAAGCCACAAAAAACAAACAGACCTCATATGGATATTTGAACTGAAAAATAAAAAGTAATGGCTCCAGAGACAGGGAAGAAAAATTAAAATGAAAAAAAAAGAAAAAGATAAAAATTGAAATCCAGTATTCTAAGGGTTAAGTTATCTGTTCTTAAAATTTTTAAATGCTAAAGAACTGGATTTGGCATTCAAAACCTACCCTTTAAAATTAAATGGCCTGCAGGTTTATTAATTTGTGCATAGAAAAAATATACAAAGTTTTATATGTAAAGTATAACATGTTCCATTTATTTATAGATGAGACTAATGGGCCATTGCATCTGACCCATAAATAGCCTGTGGAATGTTTAGAAAATTCTATCAATAACTACCGTGTGTATAACACAATATTACAAAGTGATGTCAAAGTACATGTAACACAGTTACTGAGCACACAAATGCAAGTTTTTCATGATGCAACTTAGTTTTTGTTATATCAGTTATTTTTTTGACAATATAAACTTTTATTGAAAAGAGAATGTGATTTCATTGTGAAATGCAGATACACTATAAAGTCACCTAAAAAACTAACAAAAAACCCCTCCTATTTCCCCAGTTAATAATTTAAAATGCCAGATATTTAGTTTCATTTCCTGACAGCAAGGACAGTAATGAACAGTTGATGTCTGACGATATATATGACAAGCGC
Organism: Bufo bufo; assembly: GCF_905171765.1. Classification (NCBI taxonomy): domain Eukaryota; kingdom Metazoa; phylum Chordata; class Amphibia; order Anura; family Bufonidae; genus Bufo; species Bufo bufo. The sequence continues at coordinate 695,443,222 of NC_053390.1, read as the reverse complement.
ACCTGGTGAACAATCCTGTTAGGGAAGTACAAAAACAACAGGTAGAACTTTTAAATGAAATGTAATATCGCTCTCAGTATATGGAGTATAAATGTGTTTGTGTTTTAGAAAGTGAACAAAAGATTGCAAATGCAATCAGAACTACGTGACATTGAAACAAAAAGATTAATTCAGTAAAGTGACTCAATATTACATTTTGTTTAAACCATTTCATTATTCAATACGAATGCGGGAAAAAAAATATTCTTTAATATTTTATTATTCCCTGAAGCAGGCTTTAAAATATAGCAATGCTACATTTCAAGCTGACATTTAACATTCCATATTTAATTCAGGTTACTACATTTCATTTAATATTTTTTTCCCAATAGAAACGGTGCAACAGAACAAGCTTATTACCTTTGGAAAATGCAGAGAAGTGTGTATCTCTTTTTAGGTAATAATTACTGTACAATAAACTGCACTTGGCCCCTTTCGCTAAGAATTACAAAACTATATTGATACGTTATTTTAACAATGCAGGTGTTCTTGTTTCAAAAACAGTGAAATAAACTAACAGAGAAGTCTGGCTGCCTCAAGAATTATGCTTGGTAATTAATTGGAAATAGGACAGAGATTGGGCAGAAAAGCAGAGAGAGATAATGGGTGAAGGAGAATCAATGTGCTCTCAAACACTGTACAGTACAAGAGTGCCCATGTGTAATATTAAAGCCTCAATATACGAGTTAGGAATGTTCATATACTCTATGTTCCAAGGGTCAAAAAGTATCTTAAAATGTCACTATTAACATGCTGTGAATACTGTAAAAAAAGAGATCTTGAAAACAATGTCAACATTGTATTTGATTTTTTCACTCTGTTACCCCTTCCAATTTTTTTTCTAAATTATAAAATTCACCTGATGTATCCTAAAATGGTAATGTCAATGGGCAAACAAAAAAGTTATATTTTTTGAAATTTAAAATCATAGAAAAAAGGGTTACCAGCGATCAATAAGCGTGTGTTGGTCCGGTCATTTGGGTGCTATTGTATGATGCCAAAATATTGAAATATACAAGCTATATTTAACATGAACATCTACTATCTGTATTTACCCGCTTAATATGGACATAAACATTGATATGCCATTTAGAGAGAATTAGTGGTGAATATTCATTATCAGAACATTGGACTATTCAATTAACAACTGCTAAGCGGTCATCTGTTGCTGTCATCATTGCTGTGCTTTGTGCTTTCCACTCATTATATTAGATAGCTTTTATATATATATATATATATATATATACAGTACAGACCAAAAGTTTGGACACACCTTCTCATTCAAAGAGTTTTCTTTATTTTCATGACTATGAAGGCATCAAAACTATGAATTAACACATGTGGAATTATATACATAACAAACAAGTGTGAAACAACTGAAAATATGTCATATTCTAGGTTCTTCAAAGTAGCCACCTTTTGCTTTGATTACTGCTTTGCACACTCTTGGCATTCTCTTGATGAGCTTCAAGAGGTAGTCCCCTGAAATGGTCTTCCAACAGTCTTGAAGGAGTTCCCAGAGATGCTTAGCACTTGTTGGCCCTTTTGCCTTCACTCTGCGGTCCAGCTCACCCCAAACCATCTTGATTGGGCTCAGGTCCGGTGACTGTGGAGGCCAGGTCATCTGGCGCAGCACCCCATCACTCTCCTTCATGGTCAAATAGTCCTTACTTTCAAAGTTTTCCCAATTTTTTTGGCTGACTGACTGACCTTCATTTCTTAAAGTAATGATGGCCACTAGTTTTTCTTTACTTAGCTGCTTTTTTCTTGCCATAATACCAATTCTAACAGTCTATTCAGTAGGACTATCAGCTGTGTATCCACCTGACTTCTCCTCAACGCAACTGATGGTCCCAACCCCATTTATAAGGCAAGAAATCCCACTTATTAAACCTGACAGGGCACACCTGTGAAGTGAAAACCATTTCAGGGGACTACCTCTTGAAGCTCATCAAGAGAATGCCAAGAGTGTGCAAAGCAGTAATCAAAGCAAAAGGTGGCTACTTTGAAGAACCTAGAATATGACATATTTTCAGTTGTTTCACACTTGTTTGTTTTGAATATAATTCCACATATGTTAATTCATAGTTTTGATGCCTTCAGTGTGAATCTACAATTTTCGTAGTCATGAAAATAAAGAAAACTCTTTGAATGAGAAGGTGTGTCCAAACTTTTGGTCTGTACTGTATATATATATATATATATATATATTACAGATAGTTAGTGGGAGATAGTCAGTGTAGGTTATATCCTGATTGATATAGTGTAGTTGATAGGTTCTGCTGTCCATACATACATGCTACAGACATAGTGCTGTGATGTCACAACAATAGATAGTGCACCAATCAGTAATAAGTAGTCAGACCTGCTAAAATGTGAAGTTTCACATATTGCGCCAAAATATGCGCATCATTAATTGCTGATTAGCGCAATCGCGAATATATTGGAGCACTCTATCTGCATATAAAACCATTTTTAATGTCAACCATTTTCTCCAGTCTCAGGAAACTTCTAGCAGCTTGAAACTTCTAGCAGCTTGTAAAATGTAGCAAAAGTGACCCACTCCTGTATTGCGCGCGCTTTATGCGAATATTACATTGCCGATTTTTGCAATCAAGAAAATAGCGAATTCTCAAATTTGCGAATATATGATGAATATTCTACAAAATATCTGTGAAATATTGCGAATTCGAATAATGCCCCTACCGCTCATCAATAGTCATCTGCAGCAACAGTTATTTCTGAGCACTGTGGTACCATCTATTTATCATAGAGGTAGTATCAATCATATCAAGGGTTCTGTGGGATGTAGTGCACTTTTATATACACATATTTTTAAACAGAAATTAATGATTTTAATTGTATGATTTACTAGCTTAAGGACCCGGCTTCGCTTTGGTAAATTTAATCTATTTAATTTAATGTTTGTGTGTGTTGTTAAAAGACATCAACACTATCCACTATAACAGTGACATCTACAGCACCCCGTACCCTTTACAGTGACCTCCACAGCCCCCCACCCCTTAACACTGACCCCCCCTCCAGTGCTCCATTCCTTAAAATTAGACCTCCACAGCAGCCCACCCCCTTAACTTTGACTTTTACAGCAGCCTTCCCCTTTAACAGTGAGTTTCACAGCATACCACCCCCTTGACAGTGACCTCCACAGGGGCCCACCCACTTAACAGTGGCCTTTACTGCAATCTGCCCATTTAAACTGACCTCCATAGCGGACCATCCCCTTAACTGTGACCTCCACAGCAGCCTGCCCCTAGGGTGGCCAGAAGTCCAGTTTTAGGCTGGACAGTCCGGCTTTCAGACTCCCTGTCCTCCATATGGTGCAGGGCCTGGACGGACACAAGGATGTCCTTTTGAACAGCTCACTCTCAGACAGCAGCACTGTACTGTCTGAGTGTGAGCTGCAGGGAGAAAATCACCATCCCTCCCACCCCTGCAGCTGACAGAAGTTGATTTTTTACTTCATTTTTTCAATCCCTGTCGGCTGAGGAAAGGGCGTGGCCTAACCAGATCAGGGCGTGGCTTAGTGGGACCTAGAAGGTGATTTTTAACTTTATTTTTTCAATCCCTGTTGGCTGAGGAGTGGAAGGGGGTGTGGACTAACTGGATTGGGGGCGTGTCCTTTTTCAAAAGCTCACTCTAAGACAGCAGCACTGTGCTGTCTGAGTGTGAGCTGCAGGGAGAAAGTCATGCTTCCTCCCACCTCTACAGCTGACAGAAGTTGATTTTTAGGAAATGGTATTGTATAGTGGGCACTCAAATATCTGTTGCTACACGTTGGGTACAACACATTTATTATTTAAGATTCAATTGCATATCATTCAATTACAATATTCTTTCATATAAGACAATGTATATCCTAAAAATTCATATATTCAAAATCTACAGCTAGAGCATCTTATATTCTCCATAAAATCCCTTAAAAAATTCCTTTTCAAAATTTCCACACTAGTGAATGCGGTCTATAAGGTGCAATTGATAAGATGCAGGTATTGTATAGCACTCTTTGTGCTGTATAAATGTCTTTCGTGGGTTGAAAGTCACAGTATAGCAATGTTAGGGTAGTATTCACAGATCAGGGGTTTTGTTATATGGAGTATATTATTCGTACTTACCGATTGTTGTTCACTCTTTTGTGTATCTGACTGTAATGGCGTCCCACTACACGTCAGTTCACTCACCCCTATTTTTCTGCCCGATGGCGTGCATGTGCCTGCAGTTTTCCTTGAGCACTGTTGCTGCGTTGTTTAGTGGAGTTCTTCCAGTCTCTGTTCAGCGTGTCTCACGTGACCTGTATTTCGGTTGATTTGTTTAATTCGAATATATTATATTCTGGAGGCGGTACCAACCTCCGTACATACGAATATTTCCAAAGTTGTTCCTATGGGATTTTTCGCAACAATCTGCTGTACAACGTCTTCTTAATAAAAGGATCTCATCCGCTCTTGCTATACGCGTTTCGGGGTTACGTACCCCTTCATCAGTAGCTGGGAGGGTATGTGGCCTAACCTGATCAGGGGTCTGGTTTAACAGGACCTGGGGGTGGGGTTTAAAGTTCATATTGTAGCAGGGGGAGTGTCTGGGCCCCTTCCTGCAAGAGTGATACCCCTCTGGGCACCTTACTGGCTCATTTTCATACCAAATAAACTGGATTTTCAGAGGATAAAAACATATATTGCTGGAACAAAGGCACATGTTGAAATAAGGTACTAAGTGCTATTAGTCTATGGCTTTACTTCAATAGCAATTATCCTGGTGACAGATTTCCTTTAAAACTCACCTACAGCAGTGAAGAAAAATGGCTGGGTTGTTATGGAAACCTGGTGTAAAGCTGTGTTTGTGGATATTAATGGCCTGCAAGCTTCTATTGGCTAATAAGGGTCATGTGACCAAGTGTCTATTGGCTAATGCATTTTTTGGGGAATATCTCAGGAACGGTATGTCCTAGAGAGCTGGTCTAAAACCTTCCCCGACACCTGATGTATCTGCGTGCCAAATTTTGTGGTTGTAAATGCGACGATGAGGATTCCTTTAGCGGACATACATACATACACATACACACACACACATACACTCAGCTTTATATATTAGATTTGGTTTTTATTGTCTTTTATAGTTTGTCTACATGCTCCCAAGGAACTCATTGATACTTGAGAAAGTCACTAGGATATTTATGCAAATAAATATCTTTTATCAACCTACACTATTTTTATTAAGTTTGCACAGTTGGTGATTTACATTTTCTTTTAGTTGTCTAGGTACATAAAATAACCTATATACTCAGCCTACCAGCCACCTTGATTACTAACCAATGAGTAGCCCAATCTGTTCACGTTAGCTTAGAATACTGTAATGTATGTTCCTTTTAAAATACATTTAAAGAGAATGACACAGTCTGGCTGCAATACATTTACATTTATAAACTAGGAAAAATCTTTTGATGGACTACTATATACATTAGTTCTTACAGCAAATACTGTGTAGGTTACTGATCCAGTATTTTGCTCAGTAAACCTAAATAAAATAAAAAATTGCAAAAAATATTTTTATAAATTAGAGATGATAAAATCGATTCTAAAGAATCTATTTGTCTCATTAGCCAGTCTTCTTCACCTTAGGCGGGGGGAAGTGTTTGCGTGTGTGATGGGAAGGCTGTCCTCACAGAAGTGCCCACCTACCCTGCCAATCCTTGTGCCATTGACAAAGCTCAAATTTGACCTTGGGGGCAGATACTGCACATGTGCTGCTAGAATAGCTGCCCCAGAAGATGAATTTGAGCTTTGGCACAGGGAGGAAATTGACATGTCTGGGTGGGATTTTCTGACCTGTCAATCATATGCAGATGGACACTTAAAATAATGAAATATATACTCAGGAAAAACTGTTCACATATCTACTCAGACCCCGGCATAAAGCTATAGCAAAAGATAGCTGTCTTAAATGTTCGGTCATGTACAGATGTGTCCTTCTTTTCTTTTGCTTATAGCTGGACATGTCCTGATATGTGTTTAACCAGCTTTTGAAAACAGCAAGGTTTTATGATATTGTATCACCAGGTGTCTTTCTCACATGTGTCTCTATGTGGCAGTGGTTGTTTTGTGAATTGCACTCTGTCAAAGGTTTTGCTAGCATGTCATGATATTGTAATGCATTTATTTTATGGGAATTAGAGTTCTTAACCTCTGCACCTACCATGAAGTACCTTTATGTCATAGTGGCTGAGGGAATGTATGGAGCAGGCTGCTGTAATGAGCATGTAATCACAGCTAAGACAATTACCCATCAGAGGGAAGATAATAATAGGCAGTATATAGTTACATAAATCGTGTTCACAGAGTACTGTGAACATGATGTAATGAGCATGTGTCAACTATATAATACAGTAGGCACTCAGGCAAAAATACCGGGATCGGCAATGAAGTCAAACCAGTCACTTAATTCCTCAGATTCCATGGTCGGCTCCCTCTGCCTTCTGATGGGGGGTCCGATTGGTTAACATGATAGCCTGCTGCTTGCTCTCGGCTCCCAGGCCTAACACGGAAATCTGCCTACAAAGCTGTGCACTAGGCATGGCTCAGCAGGCAGAGTGGCAGAATCCTGCATAACGGAAACGGGACGGATCCGTTTTGCAGCCAATAGACTTCTATTATGATGGAATAAATAACGGAATGCCTCTAAAGGCATTACATTATGCATTCTGTCATAGAATTTTGTTATGGCCCGTGGTAATGGAATCCATAACGCAATTCTGCTTTTACCACTAAACGAATCGTGAATGGATTTAAAAATATTAAATTCTCTCATCTCTAATCCTATACACCATAATAGTTCTCTATTATGGTAAATCAGACAAGGGATGAAAATATCCCAAGTCCTAGCCCCCTAGGGGGGCTAAAAGTTATGTAAAAAAAACAACATAAAAAGTTCAAATCACCCCCTTTCCCAGGTTTAGACATAAAAATAAACAATTACAAAATAAACATAACAGGTATCACCATGTCCAAAAGTGTACTATTAAAATATTTTTTCTGCATTTCTGCAAAAAACAAAACAAACACGTGATTCACAATTTTTTGTCACCTTATCCCCTCCCAAAAAATTTGATATAGCAATGATTAAAAAGTTGTATATACCCCAAAAATGGTACTAATAAAATCTTTTTTCCGCTCTCTAGACAGAAATAGAAAAACGATATGGCTGTCAGTAAACAGTGATGCAAATAAAAAATGTATATATTTTCAAAAGTTATAAAACAAAAAACTATACAAATTTGGTATTTCTGTCATCATATTGAGCTGCAAAATAAGTACATCATGTCATTTTTAGCGCACATGAATGCTGTAATATCAGAACCCAAAACTTCCAATACCAGACATTATTACAGGGTCACTCATTAACTTCACTATGTGCTGTGTAATACTGTATTTAACTGCAGAATTTAACTGCTATTTGTGAACTCACACTTTCCAATAGTACAACAAAACCTAGCAAATAAAACATTGTTTTATTAATTCTTTTTTTCTGCTTAGTTCATATATTAGTGACCCAAACAATTTTACTACTAAAACTTTTCTTTATTTTAACCTCTGCCTTAAGACACACTAGTCTTAGTATAGGCTGCTGATAGCGATGTCAAGCTCTTAAATGGGACTTTAGATGCAAATATGAAAATTCCAATATTAACATATTCATCTTTAACTATATACTGCAAACAGAAAAAGATTTCCTTTGGGAACTAATATCTCAGCATCAACAAATCATAGGAAAACTGGGATGCGACAGTATGAACTGTCATAGTATGTAACATACTATTCATACTCATTCATATATTTTACTATATGCTGCACTTGTCATAAAACTGATATTTAAGTAAGAAACTATAAAGTAATTTGAAGCTAAACCATTCCATAAACTTTCTTCAAGAAATGTTTGTAATGCACTTACGTGGTAAACAAGTCAATATTGGTTTGTTTAGCTTGATCTGAACTGTGGCATCTTTCATTTGATACACAGACAAACAGTTCTTCTTGATCATTTTAAACACAGTTTGCCACTGCTCCATCTGCTGGATATCTCACAGTTTCCCACTCCTTAAAGTGCATCAAGAAAAAACAACTGTAACCCAGCAGGTGGGTCTAGCAAATTTCCAATATTACTTTGCTACAAAAATATCTATAAAACGCTGTGTAGAACTATTCTGTGAGTTTTGGAAAGTGAAATGAAATAAAAAGTGGAGTTACAATAATTGTAAATAAATCTAATTATATATATATATACACACACAATGAAGCACGATGACGGCACCGGACAAATGAAGATGACGGGTGCTAGGTCCAAGGGTATAGCTATCAACTACTTAGTGGCTATTACTTATTTACTTAATATTTAAGGTATATGTATAGATTCCTTGTAGTATTTGGTGGAACCACTGGCTTAGTATGAGGCCCCCATAATATTTAACTGCCAATGGGACAAGGAGGTCAACTTTTGGGAGGTGTAGCCAAAGCATAACTTATGAGTATTTATATTCAACAAGTACTTTAGTTGAAAAATCAAAACACTCAAGAGATAAAATTGACACATTCATCTGTTCGTGAACATCGTAAATGTAAATGTGACATCTGTTCTGCTCTCTCATCCTACACTGTTATTGCACTTAGTAAATAATACATACCATTTTCAGCTAAGTTCATTTACAGATAGCATTCCCATATCTTGTCTCTACTCTGCAACTTATCACAAAGGTACCACCACAGGAGGCCATTTTAGTGGCATGAGGAAATGACAAGCAATAACATAGCCATGGGGAATAAAATATCATGCAGTTACTCTTAGGGTCCATTCACTCGTCCGCAATTTCGTTCCGCATTCATTTTGCGGAACGGAATTGCGGACCCATTCATTCCTATGTGCTGCCCGGACACGGAATTGCGGACCCGCACTTCCGGGTCCGCAATTCCGTTCCCGAAAAAATTGGGACACTATACAAATCGTGAATAAAAACTGAATGCAATGAGGTGGAGGTGCCAACTTCTAATATTTTATTCAGAATGGAACATAAATCACGGAACAAAAGTTTAAACTGAGAAAATGTACCATTTTAAGGGAAAAATATGTTGAATCAGAATTTCATGGTGTCAACAAATCCCCAAAAATTTGGGACAAGGCCATTTTCACCACTGTGTGGCATCTCCCCTTCTTCTTACAACACTCAACAGACGTCTGGGGACCGAGGAGACCAGTTTCTCAAGTTTAGAAATAGGAATGCTCTCCCATTCTTGTCTAATACAGACCTCTAACTGTTTAATCGTCTTGGGCCTTCTTTGTTGCACCTTCCTCTTTATGATGCGCCAAATGTTCTCTATAGGTGAAAGATCTGGACTGCAGACTGGCCATTTCAGTACCCGGATCCTTCTCCTACGCAGCCATGATGTTGTGATTGATGCAGAATGTGGTCTGGCATTATCTTGTTGAAAAATTCAGGGTCTTCCCTGAAAGAAATGACGTCTGGATGGGAGCATATGTTGTTCTAGAACCTGAATATATTTTTCTGCATTGATGGTGCCTTTCCAGACATGCAAGCTGCCCATGCCACACGCACTCATGCAACCCCATACCATCAGAGATGCAGGCTTCTGAACTGAGCGTTGATAACAACTTGGGTTGTCCTTGTCCTCTTTGGTCCGGATGACATGGCGTCCCAGATTTCCAAAAAGAACTTCGAATCGTGACTCGTCTGACCACAGAACAGTCTTCCATTTTGCCACACTCCATTTTAAATGATCCCTGGCCCAGTAAAAACGCCTGAGCTAGTGGATCTTGCTTAGAAATGGCTTCTTCTTTGCACTGTAGAGTTTCAGCTGGCAACGGCGGATGGCACGGTGGATTGTGTTCACTGACAATGGTTTCTGGAAGCATTCCTGAGCCCATTCTGTGATTTCCTTTACAGTAGCATTCTTGTTTGTGGTGCAGTGTCGTTTAAGGGCCCGGAGATCACGGGCATCCAGTATGGTTTTACGGCCTTGACCCTTACGCACAGAGATTGTTCCAGATTCTCTGAATCTTCGGATGATGGTATGCACAGTTGATGATGATGATAGATGCAAAGTCTTTGCAATTTTTCGTTGGGTAACACCTTTCTGATATTGCTCCACTATCTTTCTGCGCAACATTGTGGGAATTGGTGATCCTCTACCCATCTTGGCTTCTGAGAGACACTGCCACTCTGAGAAGCTCTTTTTATACCCAATCATGTTGCCAATTGACCTATTTAGTGTTAATTGGTCTTCCAGCTCTTCGTTATGCTCAAATTTACTTTTTCCAGCCTTTTATTGCTACTTGTCCGAACTTTTTGGGGATTTGTTGACACTGTGAAAATTGGAATCAACGTATTTTTCCTTTAAAATGATACATTTACTAAACGTTTGATCTGTCATCTACGTTCTGTTACAAATAAAATATTGACATTTGCCATCTCCACATCATTGCATTCAGTTTTTATTCACAATTTTTTTAGTGTCCCAATTTTTTTGGAATCAGGTTTGTAGAACATGTCCTATTCTTGTCTGCAATTGCGGACAAGAATAGGCATATTATATAGTGCCGGCAATGTGCGGTCCGCAAAATGCGGAACGCACATTGCCGCTGTCCGTGTTTTGCGGATCCGCGGCTCCGTGGATCCGCAAAACACGTTGCAGACGTGTGAATGGACCCTTACAATAATGTAGCTTTAGATGTATGTACAAGCAAAAGACACCATTTCGGCCATAAGATTAGGGCACTGGTCCCCATCACTAATATAAAAGTGTCGACCAACAATATAATTTCAGGACTTTGTTCAAAGGAACAGAGGGCACCTTTAAATACCTATACCTTAAAATAATAAAGTGAAGTGTTTTGTATCTTTTTTAAGGCATGTCTGTACTCTGCAACGAAGTCACCATAGGCCTCCATTTTGGTAGCTTGCAAAACATGAGGAAATGACAATAACATAATGGTGTTTGCAAGCAAAAAATAAACAAAACACGGGTAATAAAATACCATAGCTGAACATTAGTGGATAAAAGGGTGAACTTAAAAAAAATATATAGTGACACCAATGTATCCTGGGCTCTTCCAATAGGTTTATGGGAATATGTTTAAAAAGATACAGCAACTAATCTTTGTGATCTAGAAATCTGGGACTCTTACCATTACTATCAAGGTAAGGTACGCTCTCTTATCTCTGTGTTTTTCTTTAGTGGGATCTAGAAAGCTGTAATAGTATTCTTTTACACTTACTATTTATGCTTGAAACTATTTGTATGAGTAAACACATTTAAACTGATGGTGATACCTTTATATATAACTTCTCATACTGAAGTTAGTAGGGAAGATTTATCAAACTGGTGTGAAGTAGAACTGCCTTAGTTGGCCATAGCAACCAATCAGATTCCACCTTTCCTTTTTCATAGCTCCTTTGGAAAAAGAAAGGTGAAATCTCATTGGTTGCTATAGTGGAAAGTGAAAGGTGGAATCTGACTGGCAATTAAGCCAGTTCTACTTTACACCAGTTTGATAAATCTCCCCTAGTGTGTTTTCCTTCAGCAGGTGTTCATATATCATCTGTAAGCAGAGATAAACAAATTAGTTCAAATAAGTTTCAGCCCCGATTTGTCACTATTGAACTTGTCATTTGATCCTCTATCCCTTCCACCCCCCCCCCCCCCACCATCTTTCTTAAGAAATCTCAAATAATTCAGATTCTAGTCAATCCAAACGATTTTAGTTTGTTTGTTGTTTTTTTTATTTGGGTCGAACGTTGATTCTTAAGGATCAATTTGCTCATTTCTACCTGTATGTAAAGTTTCTCTTTCTTCCGTGAGTTTCATTGCCAAATCATCCCAATTTTAAAATGTAAAACTTACATGAATGTTAACCTTTATGGCAACAGGTTGCGGTGCGTGAAATAAAAAATATACGGCATTCTGAATACAGGCTGTTTAGTATCAAATTATCATTTAAATGTAACCATACATATTACAGATTAATAAAAACAGATTATAGTGCACTGCCTGTTATAAATGCAGCCTTTGGATTAGTATGGATCTCCCATATAGTACCACTCAGTAGGTTGCTTTATTACTATGCACCACTAGGGCTACATATTGTCACCTAAGGTGTGTAGCTTTTGCAGACTCCCTTCTTGACAATTGTTTTCATAGTGGAGTATTGAATCAGTAAGTTAATAACCAGTACCATCCAATCAGCTCACTCCGTTACACTGTACAGTTCTCCTACTGAGAACAGAATCTAATATTCAGACTAAATTAATGGGCAAATATTAGCCCGCAGCTTCTAAACTGTAACACCTTTAAACCCTTCCCGACCACCCCACGAAAATGTATGTCAGCAGTCAGGCCTTACATAGCAGGCACCCAGAACTAATGTATGCGATTGAGAAAAATGTTGATCGTATACATTTAACTCCTCAGTTGCTGTGGTCAAATTTGACCATGGCATCTAGGAGGTTAAAGATCATGAGCGCGCACACTGCCTCCCCCCAGTGAGGATCGGAGGAGTCTGATGCAGTGTGTGGCAGGCCCTGTACTCAGGAGTGGTACAGAGCTGCTACACATTAGTTCCTATGGAGCCCCTGTGGCAGGGCTCCATAGGAACAAAGCCTAATCCCCACAGACTCCTATGCTAATGAATTGGAGTCTATGAGAAAAGCAATCCAATGATTGCCTATTATAGTTCCCTAGAGGAGCTATTAACATTCATAAAATAATAACATCATGGGTATCATTGCATTGGAAAACACCCTTACTATTAAAACCTAAAAATATTTATCCCATACAGCAAACAGCAAAGCAGAAAAAAAGTCAAAATGGAAAATTTGCAGTTTTTTGACCGCTTCACCATTCAAAACAAATTGAATAAAAAGCGATCGAAAAGTAATACACACCCCAGAATGGTATCAATGAAAAGTACAGATTGTCGCACAGACAATGAGTCCTGACATTAAAATAAAAAAGTAATGGGGGTCAAAATATAGCAATGCAAAGAAATAATTAGTTTTTTCAAAAGTTTTTTTTTTCCCAGCATTAAAATACAAGAAAAACTATACTTATGTGGTATCATTGTAATCATAGTGACTGGGAGAATAAAAGTAACAGTTTTAGGCCTCATGCACACGGCCGTGTTCCGCGGCCGAGAGCGGTCCGTGGTAACCCGGCCGGGATTCCTTCTGACAGCAGGAGCGCACGGCGTCATTGGTTGCTATGACGCCGTGCGCTTCATGCCGCCGCTGCTGTACAGTGCTACACTCGTATGATCTATACGAGTGTATCACTGTACAGCAGCGGCGGCATGAAGCGCACGGCGTCATAGCAAACAATGACGCCGTGCACTCCTGCTGTCAGAAGGAATCCCGACCGGGTTACCACGGACCGCTCTCGGCCGCGGAACACGGCCGTGTGCATGAGGCCTTACTATATAGGAAATGTTTTTAAAAAAACTGTGGCAAAAGGTGCTTTTTAAAAAAAAAAATTTTTTATCTCATTTGGAATTTCTTTTCCACTTCTCACCCCATTTTACGCAACCATAAATTGTGGCATTAAAAAGTGCATCTTGCAAAAAAACAAGCCCTCATACGGCTATGTGGAAAAAAAAAAAAAAAAAGTTATGGCTTTGGGAGTGCTGGGAGTAAAACATGAAAAAGCGTAAAATCACTCGGTCTTGAAAGAGTAGCGCAATTATCATTGGATGGGCCTTACACCGTATGTTAAAATCTGACAAAGTAGAAGTTGGTAATAGCTGATAAAGCAGTGAAATAAGCAATTTACAGTAAAAATGAATGCGCTATATTAGATATTCACAGAATTACACAGTCTAGTTTCTTTTCTATGGTCGATCATTCCATGTAATGTCAGTGCAAGTTTTACATCTCAACTTCTAAACCTTTCAAATAAGCAAACTAAGTCAAAATTCTAGTACTGTGAAGCTTCATTTCCAACAAAGTCTTGCTCTATGTGATTAGTGGTTTTATCTTCATATATGTTACAGAATATTGATTAGTATTTAGCTCATCCAATGTAAGCCTTTCCACTTGGTAAGAGAATGCCAAGAGTGTGCAAAGCAGTAATCAAAGCAAAAGGTGGCTACTTTGAAGAACCTAGAATATGACATATTTTCAGTTGTTTCACACTTGTTTGTTATGTATATAATTCCACATTTGTTAATTCATAGTTTTGATGCCTTCATAGTCATGAAAATAGAGAAAACTCTTTGAATGAGAAGATGTGTCCAAACTTTTGGTCTGTACTGTATATGACACTGAAGAGTCACTTATTCATTTTCAGTATATGATTTTCAGGTTAGATGATTTTTAAGGGTGCATTCACACGACCGTTATTCTGGGTCCGCATCCATTACGCAATTTTGCGGAACGAGTGAGGACCAATTTATTTCAATGGGGCCATAAAAGATGCAGACAGCATAGAGCATGTCCTGTTCTTGTCTGCAATAGGCATTTTCTATATAGCTCCGGCCATGTGTGGTCCGCAAAATGAGTAATGCTCACGGCCGGTGTCCATGTTTTGCGGATCCGCAATTTGCAGGCCACGAAACACTTATGGTCGTGTGAATGCACCCTAAATGTAATATATTAGTATAAGCCAAATTGTGCATGCTAATATAATAAGCAGTGAATCCAGAAAAAGGGTGTTCTTATGCATTTTACTAGTCATACCAAATACCCCTTTTACCCACTTCACATCCGCCCATAGGATATAAACGTTCTATGGGACGTTCTGGAACGGCCATTCAAAGATGGCAGCTGCACGCTAATCGTGAAGCTGCAGAGCGGGGGGCCAGCTGTCAGTGACAGCAGGCCACTCCAGAGAGAAGGCAGGGACAGTTCCCAGGTGTCCCTACCTTCTAAATCGCTGCAAATACAGATCAGGAAGCGCTATGCGCTTCCTGTCCCAACCCGGTGGTCATGTGACCGCTGCGGCCGGAAGAGTGCAGGAGCTGTCGGGTCTTCCACAGACCTCGATCAGCCCTGCACTGCATTGTAGTCTGCTGTACAGCCTCTCTGGGAGCTGTATTTCCCCTGTAACTGGGGCTACTATGTCAGCCCCAGTTATAGGAGAAATCAATGGTGAAAAAAAAAAAAGTGAAGGTAAATGTCCACCAGAGGTCTTGTATGACCTTATGGGGGACGCAAAGTTTAAAATAAAAAATAAAAAAACAATAAAAAAGGTTTCACATGTAGAAAAAAATTCCCCAATTAAGTAATTAAAAAAATAAAAATAAAATAGACATATTTGGTATTGCCGCATCCGTAATGACCGGCTCAATAAATATAATCACATGATCCACCCTGTCCGATAAACACCATAAAAAAAAACGGTGTCAAAAAAAGCTATTTTTGTCACCTTACATCACAAAAAAGTGCAACTCCAAGTGATCAAAAAGGCGTATGTCCCACAAAACGGTACCAATAAAACCATCACCTCATCCCCCCAAAAAATTAGCCCCTACATAAGAAAATTGCTCACAAAATAAAAAAAAACTATAGCTCTCAGAACATGGAGACATTAAAACATCATTTTTTTGTTTAAAAAATGCTATTATTGTGTTAAAGTGAAATAAATAAAAAAGGTATACATATTAGGTATTGGCACGTCTGTAACAACCAGCTCTATAAAAATATTACATGACCTAACCCCTCAGGTGAACACCGTAAAAAAATAAAACAGTGCCAAAAAAAGCTATTTTTTGTCATCTTACATCACAAAAATTACAACACCAAGCGATCAAAAAGGCGTATGCCCCCCAAAATAGTACCAATTAAACAGTCACCTCATCCTGCAAAAAATTAGACCTTACCTAAGACAATCGGTCAAAAAAAAATTAAAAAATATGACTCTCAGACAATGGAGAAACTAAAATATGTTTTGTTTTTTTTTAAAAAACTGCTATTATTGTGTTAAAGTTAAATAAATAAAAAAGTAGACATATTAGGTATCTCCGCATCCGTAAAAACCAGCTCTATAAAAATATCACATGACCTAACCCCTCAGGTGAATACCATTAAAAAATATATATAACAGTGGCAAAAAAAACATTTTTTGTCACCTAACATCACATAAACTGCAACACCAAGGGATCAAAAAGGTGTATGACCCCCAAAACTAAGACAATCGGTCCAAAATTTTAAAAGCTATGACTCTCAGACTATGGAGACACTAAAACATAATTTTTTGGGTTTCAAAAATGCTATTATTGTGTAAAAATGTAATTAGAAAAAGTATACATATTAGGTATTGCCACGTCCGTAATGATTTTTTCTATAAAAAATTTACATGACCTAAACCCTCAGGTGATTGCTGTAAAAATAAATAAATAAAAACTGTGCTAAAACAACCAATTTTTGGGTCACCTTGACCCATAAAGTGAAATAATAAATCATCAAAAAATCATATGTACCCAAAAATGGTACCTAGAAAAATGTAAACTCTTCCTGCAAAAAAGAGCCTCTGCACCAGATGATCGGTATAAAAATTAAAAAATATGGCATTCAGAAAATGGATACACAAAAATAAGAAAAAGTTCAAAAATGCTTTATTATGTAAAACTGAAATAAACAAAGTAGACATATTTGATATCATTGCGTCCGTAACTACTTAGTCTATAAAAATAGCACATGATCTACCCTGTCAGATGAATGTTGTAAAACATAAAAAATAAAAACAGTGCCAAAATACCTTGCCTCACAAAAAACGTAATATAGAGCAATTAAAAATTATATGTACCCCAAAATAGTACCAATAAAACTGGCACCTTATCCCCTAGTTTTCAAAATGGGGTCAGCTTTTGGGAGTTTCTACAGTAAGGGTGCATCAGGGGGGCTTCAAATGGGACATGGCATCTAAAAACCAGTTCAGGTAAATCTGCCTTCCAAAAACCATACGGCGCTCCTTTTCTTCTGCGCCCTGCCGTGTGCCATTACATCAGTTTACGACCACATGTGGGGTGTTTCTGTAAACCGCAGAATCAGGGTAATAAATATTGAGTTTTGTTTGGCTGTTAACCCTCGATGTGTTTAGCAAAAAAAAAATGGATTAAAATGGAAAATCTGCCAAAAAAGTGAAATTTAGGAATGTCATCTCCATTTTCCTTTAATTCTTGTGGAACACCTAAAGGGATAACAAAGTTTGTAAAATCAGTTTTGAGTACCTTGAAGGGTGTAGTTTCCACAATAGGGTCATTTATGGGGGGTTTCCACTGTGTAAGCCCCACAAAGTGACTTCAGACCTGAACTGGTCCTTAAAAAGTGGGTTTAGAAAATTCTTAAAAAATTTAAGAATTGCTTCTACAATTCTAAGACTTCTAACGTCCTAAAGAAATAAAATGACATTTCCAAAATGATGCCAACATAAAGTAGACATATGGGGAATGTTAAGTAATAAATATTTTATGAGGTATCACTTTCTGTTTTAAAAGCAGAGAAATTGAAATTTAGAAAATTGAGAATTTTTCTAAATTGTTGGTCAATTTTGGATTATTTTATAAATAAAGGTGGAATATATCGACTCAAATTTACCACTGTCATGAAGTACGTGTCACGAGAAAAAAAAAAAGCGTTCCAAAGTTATTACCACATAACGTGACACATGTCAGATTTGCAAAATTAGGCTCTGTCAGGAAGGGGGAAATGGTCCGGATGTGAAGTGGTTAATATTTATTTTGTCTTTGTGGACATTTTGGACACATTCCATAGGAAATGCTTAATTCATGGATGCTTGCATATTTATACAAAACTTTTAAGTCTCCCACTATATATACATTATATGAATAAAATGTATTATATATAATCAAGAGCATTATATCTATCTACTGTATCTATCTATCTATCTATCTATCTATCTATCTATCTATCTATCTATCATGTTACCAGAAATAGTAATCTTACATGAATGATAGTCTACTACAAGTCATGATAACAGCAGATGTACAATTATACAACTGGCACAAAAGAAAGCATAAAACGTGACATGTACAGCATTAGGATTCACTAAGTCATTTAGTAAAATAAGCCTGAGAATGACTTAAGCAGCTCCTTTGAGAAATTCTACACACTTTATGATCGTATAAGGAAAATCTAGTATTTCATACTCCCAATGGCCTGAATTGACCACGCTGTTCTCCATCCAAGAAAAGTCTTTTACCTTCTCAACAATATCACAGCACATAAAAGCCAATTTCTTCCCCAGCCTACCACTGGCTTCTGTCCAGCTCTTTAACTTCACCTGCCATAAGATGCGGTCAGAAGATCGATTGAAAACTACAGAGCAAAACTGTCAAATTACCCAAGCAAGAAATCACTAAACAGCTAAGCATCTGAACAATGTAGAGGGAGTGTCAATGTCACCCAGGCTGATCAGACAGGGCCAGTGATGAATAATTTCAGGCTGAGGACCATAGCTCAGTGCAGACAAGAAGTAATCCCAGGAACAAGACATCATTTAGCCTACCTTAGACCAGGATGCAGGCTGGCGCTGATGGATACAAGCAAGGAGCCTAGAAGATCACTTCAGAGGAACTTCAGCCTTCCCAAGGAAGCAACATGTCTGAAAAGTTTACAGATCCGCCCCTTCTGGACGGCTATTAGGTGGAGATGATGAATGCTCCAGGATGCTGCAGGTCATCTGGATTGCCTCCTTAGCACACCTTGTGATGTGTGTATCCAGCCCCTCCTGCAGCCATCTACTGTACTGCTGCCTGGCTGCACTCTGGTGCAGTACTGGTGTGAAGGTGCTATCTCAGGACTTCTCCGACTGAAGGTAGGGGGAGGAGGAGATGAGGAGGGTGTGGGTGGCACAGCTCCTTCTTTCCTATGAGGCTGGCACTCAGCTGCTAGACAAAGTAAAGCAGAGGATGTGAGACCAGGAGGAAAATGACAATCCTAAAGTGAGAGGAGAAGTTATCAAGTAAGAGGAATTATGAAGAGTTAACTAGTGAGAGCTGGAGGCAGCCGAAGCTGAGGACTAAGGAGGGGCTATCCCTTCAACATCAATGTGACTGCAAGGAGATGTCTGTTCAGCCTGTAGTGAAATACACTGTAGCTCTATAGTGTAGTGTTTTGAAGCTAAAGACACCAATATAAACTGCAGCTCTGTAATGATATGGAGCTAATAGCACCACTATATTGCAGCTCTGTAGTATTCTGATATGGAGCTAATAGCACCGCTATATTGCAGCTCTGTAGTATTCTGATAAGGAGCTAAAAACACCAATATAAACTGCAGCTCTGTATTGTAGTGATATGGAGTTAAAAGCACCACCATGAACTGTAGCTCTGTAGTGTAGTGATATAGAGCTAATAGCACCACTATAAACTGCAGCTCTGTAATGATATGGACCTAATAGCACAACTATATTTCAGCTCTGTAGTGTACTGATATGCAGCTAACATCACCACCATAAACTGTAGTACTTTATTTTAGTTATACAGAGCTACAGCAACAGCACCACTATAAACTGCAGCTCCGTATTGTAGTGATATGGAGCAAATCACTATAAACTGTAGCTCTGTAGTGTAGTGATATGGAGTTAAAAGCACCACTATAAACTGCAGCTCTGTAATGATATGGAACTAATAGCAAAACTATATTGCATTTCTGTAGTGTAGGGATATGAAGCTAAAAACACCACTATAAACTGCAGCTCTGTAGTGTACTGATATGCAGCTAACATCACCACCATAAATGTAGTGTCCCACTACGTAAAGGTGGGCACTACTCAAGGGTCAATTGGGTCATGTTGTTCTCCACCTCCTGTGGAACATGGTCATGGTATTTTGTATTGCATTGTAATGTGTAATTCCATGTTAATTCCTGTGTAAAGGGCCTGCTAGGGGTGTAGTTTCTACTCCCAAGCTGTAGAGGGAGCTAGGGAACCCCCTAGTATATATAAACAGGTCCAGTCCAGGAGAGGGTGTGTGGTTAGAAGCCAGTATTCACTTTAGCCAGGTGACAGCTGAAGAGCAGCTTCTAACATGCAGCTAGATAGCTCAGGTTCCTAACCTGCGTCCAGGAGAAGAAGTTTCCTCCTGAAGTTATCCTGCATCTTGCAAAGTACAGAGCAGTGCTAACCTTATCCAGCCAAGTAGAAAGCTGAAGGGCAGAAGGTTATTGACATCAAGTGGATTTATACCAGAGGAAGGTTTCCCTACCCAAGGATAAAGCCAGCTATTAGGCATCCGGGCCTTGGAGAAAGTCAGACAGGATTCTGCAGAAAGTACAGCCTGATCTGTGAGTTTCATTCCCTCTGAGTTATCTTGCTAGGATTCTACCTGCCATTTATGTAAAGCCTGCCTGATACCAATATCCTTCATATGAAACTGTTTGAAGCCTGTAAATAGTTGAACTGTTCAGTAAAGAGGAGTTCTAGTTCACTACAATCGTGTGTACCTCCATTATTCCTCCAACAAACTAGTGTGCCACCATTACCGGCACTGGCGTCACGAACTGTAAGGGATCTTGCCACCGGCACGCTAAACTTCCAACACCCAGGGCACCTCACCTATCACCCGGCCTGGTCCCTATATCCAGAGAGTGCCCCAGAGGATCTATGTGCCAGCCTCTTCATCACTGCTGTACGCCTGCCCAGGGTATACTACAAATTGTGAGTACCAAGAGCAACCCTCGGTCTGTTAACTGACCCCCGTGACCTCACATTCGCTCCCCCTGAAGGACTGGCGTACTGCATGAACTATAGTACTTTTTTTTTTTTTATTAATATTTTTCTTTATTTATCTCAACAAACACTTACAAAATTAAGAAAAACAAAATACATACATTCCCAACCACCCACTTCCCTCCCCCCAAAGTACCGCCATATCCGGGAGAAGAAAAAATAAAAAATAAAAAAATAAATATATATATATATATACACTCACCTAAAGAATTATTAGGAACACCATACTAATACGGTGTTGGACCCCCTTTTGCCTTAAGAACTGCCTTAATTCTACGTGGCATTGATTCAACAAGGTGCTGATAGCATTCTTTAGAAATGTTGGCCCATATTGATAGGATAGCATCTTGCAGTTGATGGAGATTTGAGGGATGCACATCCAGGGCATTAAGCTCCCGTTCCACCACATCCCAAAGATGCTCTATTGGGTTGAGATCTGGTGACTGTGGGGGCCATTTTAGTACAGTGAACTTATTGTCATGTTCAAGAAACCAATTTGAAATGATTCGAGCTTTGTGACATGGTGCATTATCCTGCTGGAAGTAGCCATCAGAGGATGGATACATGTTTTCATTCTGTTTACGCCAAATTCGGACTCTACCATTTGAATGTCTCAACAGAAATCGAGACTCATCAGACCAGGCAACATTTTTCCAGTCTTCAACAGTCCAATTTTGGTGAGCTCGTGCAAATTGTAGCCTCTTTTTCCTACTTGTAGTGGAGATGAGTGGTACCCAGTGGGGTCTTCTGCTGTTGTAACCCATCCGCCTCAAGGTTGTGTGTGTTGTGGCTTCACAAATGCTTTGCTGCATACCTCAGTTGTAACGAGTGGTTATTTCAGTCAACGTTGCTCTTCTATCAGCTTGAATCAGTCGGCCCATTCTCCTCTGACCTCTAGCATCCACAAGGCATTTTTGCCCACAGGACTGCCGCATACTGGATGTTTTTCCCTTTTCACACCATTCTTTGTAAACCCTAGAAATGTTTGTGCGTGAAAATCCCAGTAACTGAGCAGATTGTGACATACTCAGACCGGCCCGTCTGGCACCAACAACCATGCCACGCTCAAAATTGCTTAAATCACCTTTCTTTCCCATTCTGACATTCAGTTTGGAGTTCAGGAGATTGTCTTGACCAGGACCACATCCCTAAATGCATTGAAATAACTGCCATGAGATTGGTTGACTAGATAATTGCATTAAATGAGTAATAGAACAGGTGTTCCTAATAATTCTTTAGGTGAGTGTATGTATATATATATATATATATATATACACACACATACATACACACATATATACATACATATATATATACATACACACATATATACATAAAAAACATATATAAAAAGTAAATCAACGTAAGACTTTTCAATTATTCTTTCACCCATTCCATACTGCCCAAACCCTGAGCCATTTATCGTATGAACCTCTCTGCCTATACAAAATGGCCTCATAGTCTCTGATTTTATTGACTAATTTCAGCCACTGGTTAACGTGAGGAGGGGTAGCTGCAAACCAGGACCTGGAGATCAGGAGACCCGCCAAAAACATCACCCTAGTCAAAAGGCACTGCTCTGGCTTCTGGCAATTTAGAGCGGACAGATCCCCAAGGATCCATAACTTAGACTGGCGAGGGAGCTCCATCTGCATTTGCCGCACAAGAAGTTCTTGTATTGCTCCCCAATAACCATCTAAAAGGGGGCAATCCCAAAACAGATGAAGATAGTCTGAATTCGGGCTCCCACAACGTATGCAGTTGGAGTTATCTCGCAGTCCACGCCTCTGAAGCCACAGCGGCATTACATATATCCTGTGCATAATATTAAACTGAACAACTATGTGGTCAAAACTGAAAGAAACCAAACCCATATTCTTCAATACACTTTCCCAGGCCTCAAAAGATAGGTTAGGGTAAGTGAGTCTCCAGGACTTTTTTCCAGGCGAGAGACAATCCAAAAAACGTGCCCTGATTAAGTGTTTATAACAATAAGCTATCTTAGCCTTGACGTAATTCTTTTTCTTTATTAGACTGTGCAAAAAACTCGACGTGTCTATACTTAGTAAAGTTCTATCCAAATACTCCAAAGTGCCAATCGTAAATGAAAATATCTAAACCAGACTATTTCTCCTGTGTTTTCCTTCTGCACGATCTCCTCAAGAGAGAGGATCCGACCATCACCAACTACTTGCGCTATGTAGTGAATATTCTTAGACCTCCAGTACTGCTGGCAATCAAGGTCCCCCAGCACTGGAAGTCTTTGATTTTGCCATAGTGGAGTGCAAACCAATGAGGATGTGATAGAAATCCAGCTTAGTAACAAGCTTAGGCTCCAACTCATTAGGCATCCTGACTCTGATAGAGTAAAGAAGTCAAGAAAACCAAATTGATCCACTAATTTTTTACATAGGGGGCTGGTCTCCCACTCATGAAAAAGACATAGCTTAGACGCAATGAAATATCCCCTGAAACTGGGAAGGTTCAAACCCTCCCGTTCCAGCGGCATTGAAAAATAATCCAGTTTCAGCCTTACCCGCTTTCTCCGCCATAACAAATCATTGATCATCTTCTCTATCAATTTAAAGAATTTGTCCTCTAGCCAAACCGGGGAATTTCGGAGAACATAAAGCAGTTGGGGAAGAACTATCATTTTCACCAAGGAGACCCTATCTCCTCTCGAAAGGGTGAACAGATGCCATATTTTAATTTTAGATCTAATCTTCATAATGGCCGGGAGTAAATTAAGTTGAACCTAGTCCTGAATATTAGCAGAGACATTTATCCCCAAGTACTTCATGGAATCCTCGACCGCCAGGTCCAGAGGTAGATTCTCCACTAACCATTGTGGCTTATCTATAGGGAGGAGGGTGGTTTTGGATTAATTTACCTCCAGGCCCGAGAACCTGGAGTACAATTCTACAATCTCCATAACTTTTGGCAGGGTAATATTGGTCTGTTGCATAAAAAACAGAATATCGTCTGCATACAAAGAAATCCGATCATGATCTCCCGCAATCCCAAATCCAAGAACCCCCGAATCCTGTCTGATTTTTATGGCCAAAGGCTCAATATAAATGTTAAATAGGAGTGGCGAGAGAGGGAATACTTGACGGGTGCCTCTCTCCAACATCAAAGTCCTAGTCAGGGTCCCATTGATCCTAAGTTTGGCCAAGGGGGATTTGTAAAGCAAACGGACCATGGCTATAAACCTTGGACCAAATCCCATTCTTCCCATCACCCTCCAGAGGAAACTCCACTCAACCCTGTCGGAGGCCTTCGTGGCATCTAACGACAGGATCGAGCGGGCAGTCCCCCCGGAGGATTGAATATTAGCAAACAAGCGATGTATATTATAATGGGTACCCCTCCCGGGCATAAACCCATTTTGGTCTGGGTGAATTAGTGATGTAATCACCTTGGAAAGTATATTAGCCAGGACCTTGGAGAGCAGCTTAATATCAGTATTAAGTAAAGAAATAGGTCTATAAGCACCCATCTCCAAAATATCTTTATCTTTTTTTGGAATTAAAACTATCAGTGCCTCATACATAAGGGTCGGGAGGCCTTCTCCCTGCAGCCCCTTTGTAAATACTTCTGAAAGATACGGGAGGACTATATCCCCATATTTCCTGTAAAATTCATACGGAAGGCCATCCAGCCCCAGGGACGAGCTACCCAATATTGACCCAAGGGCCAAATGGATCTCCTGGATGGTTTTCTCCCTCTCCAGGGAGACCCTCTGGCCTTCTGAAAGAACCGGAAAAGAAAGACCATTCAGATAAGCGTCCACGATGCTGTCCGGCACAGGAGGAGCCTATAGCCCGCTGCAAAGTATTCCCGAAAAACCTCAGCTATACCCTTCAAATCTCGTACGATCCTACCGTCAGGCCCACGAATGCCAGTTATTTCCTTCCTCCTGTTCTCTTGTTGCTTAACTATCCTAGCTAAGAGCTTGCCTCGTCGTCCTGACTCCGAAAAATATTTCTGTCCCTTAAAAAACAAACTGTGGTGGGCCTTATCAAAGAGAAAATTTTTAAGGTCCTGAGTGGCTTTCTGCATTTTTTCTCTATTTTGTTCCGTTTTTTGAATGATGAACTGCTCCGTAGTACTAGCCACTAGATTAGTTAATTCCTTCTCTCTTCTCTTGAATGATCCTCTTAGTGCACAGATATTGCTGATAAACAACCCCCTCATATAGGCCTTCAAAGTATCCCATACACAGCCAATACCAGCTGAGGGGTAGTTAATCTGCCAAAAGGAGGCTATCTGTTTTTTGATAAACTGATGGTCATCCATTATAGCCAACCAATATAGGTTCAATCTAAATAACGAGTCTGATTTGACCTGACCTGACCCTACCAGAATTTCTATTGAGAGGGGAAAATGATCTGAGAGAGTTCTCGTTCCGTATTTAACTGATTTAATATTTCTAATATTGTCTCTATTGGTCAGTGCCAGGTCAATCCTGGACATTGACCTCCCTCCATTGCTAACGCATGAGAAGACACTCTTTCCCCTCCCCATATACTCCCACACATCCACAAAGCCCGTCTCTCGGCATAAACGTGACAGCAGCGTCTCAGTCCCACTGATTGTGGTGCTGGGATCTGCCGTCAACCTGTCTCTACTGGGATCCATCACGTTGTTGAAGTCGCCTGTTAGAACCACCCGACAATCTGGCCACCATTCCACAAAGGACAACAGGCAATTGAGGGGGTGCAAGGAGAATGGGGGAGGTATATAAAAAAAGGCAAGGATATATGGCTGACCCCAAAGTCTACCATAGAGAAAAACAAATCTTCCCTGATCATCTATCCAGGAATCAGTCAAGACAAAATCCACTGCTTGGTGTATCAAGACTGATACCCCTCTAGAGTAACTATTAAATTTTGAATGGTATGAATGGTAGATCTGTGCTGCCCAGCCCCACCCCCCCAAATGAGGGGTCACCGTCCCTGAGAAATGACTTTCAACCAAACAGACTATTGCAGGGAGATAACTCCGAATTGCGTCCATCACTGCCTGTCTTTTAGCTCTCTCTCCAAGGCCCCTGACAATCCAAGATAAAATCTTAACAATTACTCAATGACGGAAAAAACACATAAAAAAAAAAAAAACACCCCGGGCAGGCAGCATACCCCGATGTTTCGTCCCCCCACCCCCTCCCTCCCAAAACCCTGTGACCCTCTTGCTCCATCACTACCTGTGGCAGACCCCCTAACTAGGACCATCCCTCCCCCACTCCCTCAGCCGAAACTCCAAAAATAGTAAAAAACACAAATTTTAAACATTTTTCCAGTCTAATCAATCCGTAGCCGCATCTGGAGTATCAAAAAAGAGAACATTATCATTAAACACAATCATTAATTTAGCCGGATATAAAAAAAGAGTACTTAATATCCTCTGTAGTATTCTGATATGGAGCTAATAGCACCACCATAAACTGTAGCTCTGTAGTGTAGGGATATGAAGCTAAAAACACCAATATAAACGGTAGCTCTGTAGTCAAGTGATATGAAGCTAAAAACACCAATATAAACTGCAGCTCTGTATTGTAGTGATATGGAGTTAAAAGCACCACCATAAACTGTAGCTCTGCAGTGTAGTGATATAGAGCTAACAGCACCACTATAACCTGCAGCTCTGTAATGATATGGACCTAATAGCACAACTATATTGCAGCTCTGTAGTGTAGGGATATGAAGTTAAAAACACCACTATAAACTGCAGCTCTGTAGTGTACTGATATGCAGCTAACATCACCACCATAAACTAAAGTACTTTATTTTAGTTATACAGAGCTACAGCAACAGCACCACTATAAACTGCAGCTCCGTATTGTAGTGATATGGAGCAAATCACTATAAACTGTAGCTCTGAAATGATAAGGAGCTAATAGCACCACTATAAACTGCAGCTCTCTAATCATGTGGAGCTAACAGCACCACCTAAAAGTGCAGCTCTATATTGTAGTGATATGTAGCTAACGGCACCAATATAAACTGTAGCTTTGTAGTGTGCTGTTATGGGGCTAACAGCACCACTATGAACTGCAGCTCTGTATTGTAGTGATGTGGAGATAGCACCACTATAACCCACATAGTGTAGTGTATTGATATTGAGCTAATAGCACCGCTATAACCTGCAGCTCTGTAGTTTACTGATAGGAAGCTAACAAAACCACTATAAGCTACAGCTCTGTAGTGATATGGAGCTAACAGCATCACTATAAACTGCAGCTCGGTAGTGTAGTGATATGGAGCACAACAATAAACAGCAGCTCTGTAATGCAATGATATAGAGACAACAGCAACACTATAAACTGCAGCTCTATAATGATATGGAGCTAAAAGCACCACTATAAACTGCAGCTCTGTAGTGCAGGGTTATGGAGCTAAGAATACCACTATACACTGTAGCTTTGTAGTGTACTTTTATGGAGCTAATAACACTACTGCACACTGCAACTATGTAATGATATGGAGCTAACAGTATCATTATAAACTGCAGCTCTGTATTGTAGTGATTATGGAGGAAACAGCACCGCTATGAACTGCAGCTCTGTATTGCAGTGATATGGAGATAGCACCACTATAAACTGCAGCTCTGTATTATAGTGATATGGAGATTGCACCACTTTAACCAGCATAGTGTAGTGTATTGGTATGGAGCTAATAGCGCCGCTATATCCTGCAGCTCTGTAATTTACTGATAGGAAGCTAACAAAACCACTATAAGCTGCAGCTTTGTAGTGATATGGAGCTAACAGTACCACTATAAATTGTAGCTCGGTAGTGTAGTGATATGGAGCTAACAGCACAACAATAAACTGCAGCTCTGTAGTGTAGTGATATGGAGCTAATAGCACCGATATAAACTGCAGCCCTCAGTAGTGTTCTGATATGGAGATTAACAGCACAACAATAAACAGCAGCTCTGTAGTGTGGTTATATGGAGACAACAGCAACATTATAAACTGCAGTTCTATAATGATATGGAGCTAATAGCACCACTATAAACTGCAGCTCTGTAGTGCAGGGTTATGGAGCTAAGAATACCTGTCACGGCGGACAGGATATCAGATACACAGATAACTAAACAAACAAGTTTCTAGGCAAGAAGCTGGGGATAAATAAGGTCACCTCCTAGCAAATCCCTAACAGCTCTCCCTACACTGCTATGCCCACATTCAGACCCTTAAGGTGGGAATAATGTGTCCTCGTGCCTGGGCTGAAAATACCCTAGAATCCCTGAGATGGTGAAAGGGGAATATGGGCAGCCTGCTCCCTCAGAACCTGGAGGGGACAGAAATTACTCAAACAGCCTAGACAGCAAACCACAAGAAATCAGAAACCAACTTATCTTATCTGAGTAGGAACAGCCAATCCTTCCTTCCTTGCTTCCACAGCCTGACAGAAGCTATAACCCGCACGGAACACTGGGAGAAGGAGTCATTTAAACCAATGACCCCACCCAGTACACCTGAAGGGAGGCGGATCTAGCACGACTCCAAAACAAAACAAAAGACTAGACGCATGCTGCTAATCTGGCAGACCTCCGCACATAGTCTGAGCAGGGCATGACAGTACCCCCCTTCTTCGGGTGACCTCCGGACACCCCGATCAACCTTATCCGGGTGGGATCTGTGAAAAGCCCTCACCAGTCGGCTGGCACTGACATCCAGCGCCGGAACCTGCATCCTTTCCTCAGGGCCGTATCCCCTCCAGTGTACCAGGTACTGAAGGGAACCCCGAAGAACTCTAGAGTCAAGAACCCTGGAGATCTCGAACTCTAAATTTCCATCGACCAGAACAGGAGGAGGGGGCAATGGCGATGGTTCTACCGGTTTCACATATTTTTTCAGTAAAGACCTGTGGAACACATCATGGATCCTCCAAGTCTGCGGAAGATCCAGACGAAACGCTAGTGGATTGACCACTGCAAATATTTTGTACGGACCAATAAATCTTGGACCCAGTTTCCAAGATGGCACCCTCAGTTTAATATTTTTAGTGGACAACCACACCAGATCACCCACACACAGGTCCGGACCAGTCACACGTCTCTTGTCAGCCATTCGCTTATATAGTACAGACCAAAAGTTTGGACACACCTTCTCATTCAAAGAGTTTTCTTTATTTTCATGACTATGAAGGCATCAAAACTAGGAATTAACACATGTGGAATTATATACATAACAAACAAGTGTGAAACAACTGAAAATATGTCATATTCTAGGTTCTTTAAAGTAGCCACCTTTTGATTTGATTACTGCTTTGCACACTCTTGGCATTCTCTTGATGAGCTTCAAGAGGTAGTCCCCTGAAATGGTCTTCCAACAGTCTTGAAGGAGTTCCCAGAGATGCTTAGCACTTGTTGGCCCTTTTACCTTCACTCTGCGGTCCAGCTCACCCCAAACCATCTCGATTGGGTTCAGGTCCGGTGACTGTGGAGGCCAGGTCATCTGGCGCAGCACCCCATCACTCTCCTTCATGGTCAAATAGCCCTTACTTTCAAAGTTTTCCCAATTTTTCGGCTGACTGACTGACCTTCATTTCTTAAAGTAATGATGGCTACTCGTTTTTCTTTACTTAGCTGCTTTTTTCTTGCCATAATACAAATTCTAACAGTCTATTCAGTAGAACTATCAGCTGTGTATCCACCTGACTTTTCCTCAACGCAACTGATGGTCCCGACCCCATTTATAAGGCAAGAAATCCCACTTATTAAACCTGACAGGGCACACCTGTGAAGTGAAAACCATTTCAGGGGACTACCTCTTGAAGCTCATCAAGAGAATGCCAAGAGTGTGCAAAGCAGTAATCAAAGCAAAAGGTGGCTACTTTGAAGAACCTAGAATATGACATATTTTCAGTTGTTTCACACTTGTTTGTTATGTATATAATTCCACATGTGTTAATTCATAGTTTTGATGCCTTCAGTGTGAATCTACAATTTTCATAGTCATGAAAATAAAGAAAACTCTTTGAATGAGAAGGTGTGTCCAAACTTTTGGTCTGTACTGTACCTCTCACCCATCTTCTCCATATTCACTTGGATCCTCCGCCAGATAGAAGGTAAGGCAGAGGAAAATCTCTCCTCCTCTGGCATCCCAGAGGAACTAGTCCCAGAAAAGGTACCAAACTGAGGATGAAAACCGTATGCGCCAAAAAATGGCGACTTACCCGTGGACTCCTGCCTACGGTTATTCAAAGCAAACTCTGCTAGGGACAAGAATGAGGACCAGTCCTCCTGATTCTCAGCCACAAAGCCACCTCAAGGAGGTCTCCAGGTTTTGATTAGTACACTCTGTCTGTCCATTCGACTGCGGATGAAAAGCCGAAGAGAACGAAAGTTGAATGCCAAGCCGAGAGCAGAACGCCCTCCAAACCTGGAGACAAACTGCGTGCCCCTATCAGAAACCACATCCGAAGTAATACCATGCAATTTCACGATATTATCAACAAAAATCTGCGCAAGAGTCTTGGCATTAGTTAGACTAGTTAACGATATAAAGTGAGCCATTTTACTAAAACGGTCAACTACCACCAAAATTACTGTTTTCCCGGAGGAACTCGGCAGATCTGTAATAAAGTCCATAGATAAGTGCGTCCAAGGACGAGACGGAATAGACAAAGGAAGAAGTGAACCAGCAGGTCGAGTATGAGCAACCTTTGACTGTGCACAGGTTTCACAAGCTGCCACGTAATCCTCAATGCTCTTACGTAACCCGGGCCACCAGAACCTCCGGGACACAAGGTCACAGGTGGACTTACCACCAGGATGTCCAGCAAGGACAGTATCGTGATGTTCCTTTAATACCTTGTATCGCAGTCCTTCAGGAACAAACAACCTCCCTGGGGGACAAGAACCAGGAGCCCCCTCCTGGGCTCCCAACACCTCCATCTTCAATTCAGGGTACAGAGCGGAGACCACCACCCCATCAGCCAAAATCGGAGCAGGATCCTCTGAATCACATCCCCCAGGAAAACTGTGAGACAGCGCATCTGCCTTGACGTTTTTAATCCCCGGGCGAAAAGAAACCACAAAATTGAACCAGGTAAAAAACAGTGACCATCTGGCCTGTCTAGGGTTCAGACGCTTGGCAGATTGCAGGTAAGCCAAATTCTTATGATCCGTATATACTGTAACGGGGTGAGATGCCCCCTCCAACCAGTGACGCCATTCCTCAAAGGCCAACTTGATGGCCAGCAACTCTCTATCTCCTACATCATAATTCTTCTCGGCGACCGAGAGCTTCTTGGAAAAAAAAGCACACAGGACCCATTTGCCAGGAGATGAACCCTGCGACAGCACCGCTCCAACCCCCAATTCTGATGCATCAACCTCCACCACGAATGGCTGAGACACATCAGGTTGCACCAGAATGGGAGCAGATGTAAAACACTCCTTAATAGTCGAAAAGGCCTGCAATGCCTCATCCGACCAGACAGAGACGTCGGCGCCCTTCTTAGTCATATCAGTTAGAGGTCTTACAATGGTAGAATAGTTCAAAATACATTTTCTATAATAATTAGTAAACCCCAAAAACCGCATCAAAGCTTTCTGATTCTCTGGTCGGTCCCATTCCAGAACCGCCCGGACCTTTTCGGGGTCCATACGAAAACCAGAGTCAGAAAGCAGATATCCCAAAAACGGAAGCTCTTGCACAGAAAACACACATTTCTCCAATTTGGCATATCATTTATTCTCCCGAAGGATCGTCAACACCTGTCTCACATGATCCTGATGGGTCTTCAGATCAGGAGAGTAAATTAAAATGTCATCCAAGTAAACTACCACGAACCTCCCCACCAAATGATGAAAAATGTCATTGACGAATCGCTGAAATACCGCTGGCGCGTTCGTCAACCCAAAAGGCATAACTAGATTCTCAAAATGACCCTCGTGCGTATTGAAGGCCGTTTTCCACTCATCCCCTTCCTTGATTCTGATCAGATTGTAGGCCCCTCTCAAATCCAACTTGGAGAACACCTTGGCTCCAACAATCTAATCAAAAAGGTCGGAGATCAAAGGAAGGGACTACGGATCCGGGAGCGTAATACGGTTCAATTCCCGGAAATCCAAACAAGATCTCAGCGATCCATCCTTTTTCTTTACAAAGAATAAACCTACTGCCACCGGAGACTTAGATGGCCTAATATGACTTTTTGCCAAACTCTCGGCGATATATTTCCGCATGACCTCTCTTTCAGGTTGAGAAAGATTAGCCCCTGGGATGAGATTAACTGGACAATCATAGTCACGATGAGGGGGCAATTCCTGAGCCCCACCCTCCGAAAAGACATCCGCAAAATCTGAGAGATACTGAGGTCGAGCCGTAGTAGACACACCAGAGATAGATGTGCCAAGACAATTATCCAAACAAAATTCACTCCACCCAATGATTTGTCTTGCTTGTCAATCTATAATTGGCTTATGTTTTGTCAACCACGGGAACCCTAAGACTATAGGAGCGGGCAAATCCTTCATGACAAAACAAGACATAATCTCAACATGTAAATCACCCACCCTTAACTGAATACCATGAGCAATATGAGTGAGACTCCTTTGAGAAAGAGGGGAAGAATCGATTGCAAAAACCGGAATCTCTCTTTCTAAAGTGCAAGTACTTAGACCCAGATTTTGAAGAAAAAGAAAGTCAATAAGGTTTACCCCAGCACCACAGTCAATGAATACTTCAAATAAAAATTTTCTCGAGTCTAGCGCCACCATAGCTGGAAGGAGAAAAGAGTTTTACAGGAAGCTTGCATACCTGCTTGCTCCACCACTCCATTCACGCTACCAAGAGTCAGGACGTTTTTTTTTTTCTCTTTCTCATCAACATGCGGTTTAACAAAAGGACAAGCAAAAATAAAATTACCACTTTTCCCACATTAGTAACATAGTTTATGCAATTTCCTAAAGTCTCTACTACCAGAACAGAAAGATACATGACCCGGCTGCATGGGTTCCTCCCCTACCCCAGAGTTAC
This sequence comes from Bufo bufo, assembly GCF_905171765.1. Lineage (NCBI taxonomy): Eukaryota > Metazoa > Chordata > Amphibia > Anura > Bufonidae > Bufo > Bufo bufo. The sequence continues at coordinate 695,410,422 of NC_053390.1, read as the reverse complement.
CAGTAACATCACCCTGGGAAGCAGTAGAGACGAAACCACTCACAGAAGGGATCCCTTGCGCGGAGGAAGCCTTACACCTCTCTCTAATACGTCTATCTAACCGTACTGACAAATACATAGCATTCTCCAAAGAATCTGGGTACTCATGAAAAGCAAGGGCATCTTTCAATCTCTCAGATAACCCCTGACAAAACTGACTACGTAACGCGGGGTCATTCCACTCTGACTCAGTAGCCCATCTCCTAAACTCAACGCAGTAAACCTCTGCAGTATGTTCACCCTGTAATAAATTACGCAATTTAGATTCCGCCATCGAGACCCGATCTGGGTCATCGTAAATTAATCCCAGGGCTTTTAAAAATTCTTCCACCGACCGGAGGGCCAGAGAACCGGACGGCAGAGAAAAGGCCCAGGATTGCGCGTCCCCTTTAAGCAGAGAAATGATTATACCAACCATCTGACTTTCATCACCTGATGAAGATGGACGCAGCCGAAAATACAACTTGCATGACTCTTTGAAGCGGATAAAGTCATCCACACCCTCTGCAAATCTATCAGGGAGAGCGACTTTAGGCTCCCCACAAATTTGACTTGCACCTGATGCCAAAGCATTCTGACACCGTGTGACCGAACTACGCAGATCCGCAACCTCTAGAAATAATCCCTGCATGCGGTCAACTAGTGCATTAATTGACGCCATCACAAAACCGCTGAGCAATGGCAGTCAAAGTATTGGCGGGTTATAATGTCACGGCGCACAGGATATCAGATACACAGATAACTAAACAAACAAGTTTCTAGGCGAGAAGCTGGGGATAAGGTCACCTCCTAGCAAATCCCTAACAGCTCTCCCTACACTGCTATGCCCACATTCAGACCCTTAAGGTGGGAATAATGTGTCCTCGTACCTGGGCTGAAAATACCCTAAAATCCCTGAGATGGTGAAAGGGGAATATGGGCAGCCTGCTCCCTCAGAACCTGGAGGGGACAGACATTACTCAAACAGCCTAGACAGCAAACCACAAGAAATCAGAAACCAACGTATCTTATCTGAGTAGGAACAGCCAATCCTTCCTTCCTTGCTTCCACAGCCTGACAGAAGCTATAACCCGCACGGAACACTGGGAGAAGGAGTCATTTAAACCAATGACCCCACCCAGTGCACCTGAAGGGAGGCGGATCTAGCACGACTCCAAAACAAAACAAAAGACTAGACGCGTGCTGGTAATCTGGCAGACCTCCGCACATAGTCTGAGCAGGGCATGACAATACCACTATACACTGTAGCTTTGTAGTGTACTTTTATGGAGCTAATAACACTACTGCACACTGCACCTATGTAATGATATGGAGCTAACAGTACCATTATAAACTGCAGCTCTGTAGTGTAGTGATTATGGAGCTAACAGTACCACTATAAACTTCAGCTCTCTAGTGTAGTGATATGTAGATAGCACCACTATAAAGTGCAGCTCTGTAGTGTAGTGATATGGAGCTACAGTAATAGCACCTGTGACACAGTGAAGGGTATTGTCTGGGAAAACAGGTATTTTCCTCCCAGCGTGTGCTGCTGTGCTGATTGGCAGCCAGGTGAGGTCAAACACCGGACTGTATTTTAAGTGCCGGTCCGGGTTTTGGCAGCACCTGGCTATCCTTAAAAGACAGCTGGGCTCAGCAGCAAGGTGTGTGTGCTGGGATCTGAGGCTTGTTCTGTGCTGGAGGGCTGAGACCCATGTTTTGGGGAAACAGGCCCCCTAAAAGCCTGCTATGGACTGCCGGAAGCAGAACTGCCAACAAGGTAATTTTTCGATATGTGAACTGACCATTGTGTGTGAATTAACACCAAGAGTGCAAAGTGACATTTTGTTTTTTCCTTATGTGTGAATTAACACAGAAGTTTGATTTAAGAACTGGTAATTTGCCTCTGTACTGCATCCGCTTTTCCTGTCTACCAGAGCGAATCCCCACAATTGGTGAAGGATGCGGGCACAAGCAGTGAGGCAGGCTTAAACGCCAAAATATAGTTTTTTTTGTTTCCGGGCACAGTTGTATGTCTTGCATTAAACCCGCTAAGTTTCAACCCGTGGACCTCGACAAAATGGAAGCTGTAATGAAGGCCCTCGTGGAGGCCAACAAGCAGCAAGAAACAAATCTGCACCAACGGGAGGCTAACAAGCAGCTGCAAGAAACAAACCAGCTGCTGTTGCAACATGTGATGGCTTTGCAGGCGGTAGGAGCAAACCCGAGCATCCACAATGCCCGGAAAGCGGTCCATATGGCGATCCCCAAGATTACCCCCTCGTATGATGTCGAAACCTATCTGGAGGTGTTTGAGAAGGTGGCCGCGAGCGAGAAGCTACCCCGAGACCAATGGGCTGAGGTCGTCAATCCGTTCATGACATCAGGGTTCCAGCAGGTGTATTCTGATCTATCAGACGAGAAAGCAGCAGACTACCAGGAGGTCAAGCTTGAAATTATGGTGAGACTGGGGGTGAATATGCTGGTCTAGGCCCAGCGGGTGCACTAGTGGGAGTTTAACCCAGCCGAGTCTGCAAGACCCAGTATTAGAGCTTATTACATCTGCTGCAAAAATGGCTACAGCCTGACCTGCTGAGTCCCACAGCTATGCTGGACAGGCTGTTAGATAATATGATCTGGAGGGCTTTGCCATCCCCTCTACAGCATTGTATCGGCCAGCTGTCTCCGGGTAATGCGCTTGAAATGGTGGGCCTGGTGGAATGCTATGAGGCCACCAGGAATCTAAAGGGGGTTCTTTCGGGAGAGGGACAGTCAAGCCCCGAAAATCTCCACCTCAGTGAGAAGAGGGGGAGACAACCCCGCTAAGTGTGGTGGTGGGGGACTTGCTGCCGGGTCCAGAACTGGCAGACCTCAATGAATCCGGAGATAATTTCGGTATAGCACAACACCGGGACCCAACACTATCCCAAGCCTGGGAGAATGTATTACTAATCGATGGTGAACCTGGGGCCAATTCGGTGTTTTCCTGTTTTGTGGTTCATCAGAATATGTTGTATTGGGTAAACCGACCAGGGGACCCCCTTTTATGTCCAAGGTTATGACGGAACTCTGTAAGTTACTGCACATAAAACAAATGGACTGTCTGTAGAGAGGTTTAACACAAAATGTAAAAACATGTTAAAAAGGGGGGTGTATAAAGATGGGAAGGTCTGGGACCTTCTTCTGCCCTATCTTATGTTCGCTGTGCGAGAGGTTCCCCAGACCTCTACTGGGTTCTTTCCCTTCGAACTGCTATATGGCAGACATCCTCGCGGTTTGTTGGATGTAGCCAAAGAGGTGTGGGAACAGCAACCCACTCCACATAACAGTGTCCTTGAATATGTTACCCAGATGCAAGAACGGATAGAGACAGTGTTACCTCTTGTTAGGGAGCATATGGAGGCAGCTCAGCAAGCATAGGCTCGGGTCCGGATCTTTAACCCGGGTGATCGGGTTTTGGTTCTGGTACCGACCATGGAGAGTAAGTTCCTGGCTAGGTGGCAAGGGCCCTACGAGGTACTCTAGAAAGTTGGAGAGGTAAATTACAAGGTACACCAATAAAACCAATATACAATATATCCAGTCCGTCAATTGTGATGGTTTATCGCTGCATGTCTCGGACGTGTTTTGGGTTCAATTCACACTAAGTAAAATGCAGTACATATGTATGTATGAGACCGCGCGTTTTCTTCAGCACAACTTATCACAGGTATTATCACTCTCCCTTTCCCACAGTGGAATCGAGTCTAACAGACGTCTTCTATCATAAAACATCCTGTGAAACATCAGAAATGGAGCACTGATAGTGAAGCACCGTTTATACAATCACCGCTGTATCTTTGCAAGTATACTCACAAACATAGGTGGAATGTAGGCACATCAGGTGAATATAGATCCGCTTCGTTTTGTTCCTATCTTCGCTGTTGTAGTGGATCTACGGATATCAGAAATTCCTCCCCATAGTGAAGATCTGTAAGTCACAGTAAATATAAATGGATTTATTATACTCACAAGACTTCTATAAAACAGGCATAAATTATATAAAACTCCCGCATCCTCTCACAGCCCGACCCAGGTCTTGCTCCTTTGGCTTAGTCAGGGGCGTACATCAAAAATCCTCCTCACAAGCCCTTTAACCTCTACTCCCCCCTCTCCACCTGTAAGGGATTTAAGTGTAAACCCAACCTCAAAATAGTCCTGCAGATTAGTGATGGACGAACATCTGCCGGGGTGGTTCGCGAACGCGATCAAATGTTCGCGAACCGCAAGTTTGCGGCGGGTCCCATTCATTTTAATGGCAGGTGAACCTCAAAAACCTTCAGCTCATATTTGCAGCCAAGAAATAATTACTAGAAGTGCACAAATAGTCCCACAACATGGAGAGTGACATGCCAGATGTATTATTCGAATTAGCGATCTCCATTCATTTTTATTTTCAATGCGAAATATCGGCAATATAATTTTTGCATACTCGCATGCGCAAATGCATTATGCAGTACCCAAATGCACTATAAATAAAGTATATAACACCCGGCTTCAATCAGTTTTTTTGGGGGAGGACTGGTATATCACACCAGTAGAAATTATTTGTTCCAATAACGCTTGTCCCTCGATATACCTGCAGTATCGCAGCAGAACCGCACACAACTGCCGCACAAAACAAATGCACTATAATATACTTTCTAACATAGAACGTATATTATAACATTGTACAAGGAAGGCAATCCATTAGAATATACATGAAGATAAAACGGAACCTTTAATAATGTTACTATGAGGGTCCATTCACAAGTCCGTAAGTGTTTTACGGATCCGCAAAACACGGACACCGGCAATGTGCATTCCGCAATTTGTGGACCGCACATCGCCGGCACTATAATAGAAAATGCCTAATCTTGTCTGCAATTGCGGACAAGAATAGGACATGTTCTATTTTTTTGCAGAAAACGGATGGGGATCCGGACAGCACATTCCGGCCCCATTGAAAATGAATGGGTCTGCACCTGTTCCGCAATATTGCGGAACGGATGCGGACCCATTTTGCGGACATTTGAATGGAAAAGATATCCCTCAAAATAAAAATAAATGAAATTATTAAAGTTAACCAAAAAGCATAGATGTGGTAGGCAATAACAAGTGCTCGGCGGCACTAAATCAGGTGCTTGGCGGCACGAAATCAGAAACCATATGTCCTACTACAATCCGGGCGGTTCTTGTGCACATCCATGAATCCAGGAAGGAAAGCAAAAAAACATTGATCCCTGGGCTAGATGATGATGTGGTATTGAAGGACAGGTTGGGCAAAGAACTGTCCCTGATATTGCCCTACAGTGGGATGCTATTCTGGCCCTGATAGCCTAACCACAGTCCACCCGCCCTGATAAGAGCGACCTCGTACGGAACCTTACCCTATATAAAAATGGCCCTAGTAAGCCCCTAGCCCCTAGGCCCCTGACTTCCAGGTGATCACTATATAGATCTATGTGTTTTTGACTCATTATAAAAGGTATATTATAAGTATATCGCACCCCTCTGTGTATCACACATATCGATAGCACACCTATACTAGTGCTTAAAATGACTTTTGTGGCCCTATTAGCTAGCGTTTGGTGTCCCTAACAGCCTGTCCCTGCTCAACACAGCAACCTCTCCCAACACTGGCAAAACACTGAATGTAAAATGGCGGCCAGATCAGGTTTATTTATAAGGTAGGGGGTACGTCCATGTGCTGAAACGTCTCAATTGGCTGTCCTGTACCACCTGATGGATGTGTTATGGGTCAAAGTTCTTCACAATGTAAAAGAATATGGCGGGCGCGAATTTCTCCATATGTTCGCATGTTCGGCGAATCGCGAACGCGCAAAGTTTGCCGCAAAACGACCCCCGGACGAACCACTGCAGATATAAAACTTAAACTTTTTTTAAAAGGACAACCATAGACAATATAAAACATCAATAATTAGCACCACTAAGTTCCCACCCAGACGCACCTCTTCACTATTCTCTCATGTCACTTCACCTACTACTACAATTCATAATGCACTCCATACATTAACACCACTTTTCTTATTATTTTCTTCTTTTATATCACTCCAAATATAAAACTATCCACTTTTGAGACATGCTTTCAGATCAAACTCAACATTAAGTCCCCCTGGTTGTAACGTATTCATTTCATATATCCAACTTGCTTCACATTTGTAAATTTTTGCTATGAAATCTCCTCCTCTCCAATTCCCCTTCACTAGTTCAATACCCACAAAAATTTACCCTTTTGGGTTTTTCTGATGGATATTTTTAAAATGCATCGAGACACCATGAGTCTCCAGCCCCTTTCTTATATTTCTAGTGTGCTCCTGCATGCAGATTTTTAATTTTCTCGTGGTACGCCCTATATACTGGTGGCTACATGGGCACTCCAGCATATACACCACACCCAGGGCCAGCCTTTGGGGTGTGCGAGCTGTGCGGCCGCACAGGGCGCCATGGCAACAGGGGTGCCCGACGACCGACACAGCTCGCAGTCGGTCTCTTACAGCAGGCCGGCCCGAGATTGTGTGAGGCGAGTCTGGCGAGCTGAGTCGCTGCAGCTGCCAGGTCAGGTTCCGGAGCGTGGAGGAGGAGCTTAGGGGGCGCAGCATCCAAGTGTTGCGCCTTCACAGAGAGCCGCGGAAGGATCCGCTCAATGTGTGAGGGCGGTGGCCGGAGCTCTGCAGACAGGGAGGGAGCAGAAGACTTCAAATAGTGAGTACATGTTCTTTTTGTTTTTGTTTTTTTACCAAATATCTTTCATTAAATGGGGGCAGGGTCTAATTGAGGGGGGCAGGGGACTGGATATGGGTGAATAAGGGTGACAGACACTGGGTATGATTAAGGGGCAGGGGACTGGCTTTGGTTGACACTGGGTAGGATTAAGGGGGGCAGGGGACTGGGTAAAGGTGACAGGGTATGATTAACAGGGCAGGAGACTGGCTACGGGTGGCACTGGTTATGATTAAGGCCCTTAATCATCCCCATTGTCACCCATAGCAAATTGCGGATCCGCAAAACACGGATGGCGTCTGTGTGCGTTCCGCAATTTGCGGAAAGGTGCGGACAGCTATTAATGTAGCTGCCTATTCTTGTCGGACAAGAATAGGACAGGTTATATTTTTTTTGCGGACCACGGAAAGGAGCAACGGATGCGGACAACACATGGAGTGCTGTCCGCATCTTTTGCGGCACCATTGAAGTGAATGGGTCTGCATCCAAGCCACAAATACTGCGGCTCGGATGTGGACCAAAACAACAGTCATGTGCATGAGGCCTAACTTTGAACTGTTGCCTCAGTGATTCTCCTATCATTAAACATTAAAAAATGAAATTCAAATTAAGGAACCAGAACTTATACTATTTTGCACAGTTTCTTATTTTATAATTACTAACACATGAAACATGTAAAGAGATTGTGCTGGGGTTTTATATTGATGACCTATCCTCAGATCTGCAAGGGTCCGACACCTGGCACCCCACAATCAGCTGTTTGAAGAAGAGGTGGCGCTCCAAGCTAGCACTGCTTCCTCTTCATTATACTATGTGTCATCTCCCCTGTAACTGTAGCTTAGTGTTATTACAAGTACTCCATTCAACAGGCAGTGTAATGAAGCTTCAGAGACAACAGGCAGTGTAATGAAGAGGAAACAGCACTCTATCTATCTATCTAGATATATATATTTATTTATTTATTTCATTTTTGGATTGGTCAACCAAAGAGAAAGAAAGAAGAAAAATACTGGATACACAGCTAAACTATAGATAGAGACACTTGATTTGGAGTTGACAGTCTGTAGTACCACAAGTCACAGCAACGGAAGTCTGTAGTACCACAGGTCGCAGCAGAGATTACACTGCAGATGCAGGCCATTGCATGGCTCCTGATGAGGCTGCACGCACCATCAGTGCTTCGCATTACTCATGGAACAGAGAGCTGAGATTGTACAGCATAGCGGCCACTAGAAGCCGCAAGTTCTAAAGCACAGACCACATGTGGCATAAACAAAGCGGGTAATGACAATATATTCATACTACCATAGAGACATATTTGGATCACTGCTAGTTGCAGACTTTGAGTTTTATCTTCATTTTTATTTTTTATTTATTAACCAATTGCCTTCTGCCGCATGACTTTCTACATCACAGCGGTAAGCTTTTATTTGTAACTGACGCCGCAGATCACTGTGACTGTACTGTCATTAGACAGCTGCAGTCACAAGGAGATGTGCCATGACCAGCTGGAGCGGTCAGGCAGTAATACACGCTTGTAGCACTTTGCTACAAGCGTATATTACATTAAAGAAGTTGAAATCCAGCAGGAAGCGCTTTTTCTTATGTAAGAGCGCCACCTGCTGGCTTTAAAATGAAATTTCAGCCTGCAGGCAGGGAATTAACCTCTTCCTGCCTTGACTGTGGCAGAATGGGGTTAATTCACCTAAAAAAGGTAAATAAAAAAGGTAGTGTGGCGAAAATAACCTCGCCACTGGGTTTTGGAGGGGCCTGGTTGCCAGCCTCTTGCCCCAGGATTATGGGCCCTCTCATCAGCCCATGCAAAAGTTAAACCCCATGGCGATTTGACTGTGTTTGTGGCATCTGAGCGCTCAGATCCAAGCCATATGGGGACATGTGGGGTTTTGAGGTGTGTGACAGAACCATCTGTCTGTGTAATTGTATTGTATGTTATGTGAGGGTACCCAAATGGCTCATTTTATTGTATTCATCTTGTCTGAGTGCCATTCACCTAATAATATGCACTCAGACTTGAGCTATCTGGGAAAATGTTAAATGTCTGTGTTTGCTGTGAGGGTGTGACATTGTGTGTTTGGGTGGTGATTCCTGTCCTGTTGTTCCCACATGTGTATTGGTGATTTCCCTTTGTCCTGAGAGATAATTGAATTGCTCCTCGGGTGTCTCCAGGGCAGAGAGGAGGAAACCATGATGCATTGTGGGGATGTGTTGTGTCTGTGTATCCTGAGTGCTACGTATCTGTCCTGTGTCACAGTCTTCCTTCTGGTCCCCTAGGGGCGTGTACACCAGATGGGTACCTGCATAAATACGGGCGGGTAGCCCTCAATAAAGTGTTCCTGTTTTACACTCAACATAGAGCCTCGTCTCATGTGTGTGGGGATTGCTATACGTGTATACTCCCCTGGCTATTACTCCTAGCTCTTGTAAGAGCTGTTCCTTTTCCTGGTTCCTGTGGTGGTATCGGTGTCGAGTGGAGTGCTTGGAGTCCTCGGGAGGCACTGGGAGCATTTATCAACGGAGGTACCCGGTCGGGGTGCTAGGAGATCCGTTACATTGGTGGCAAGCGGCGGGATCGTTCCCACAGCCAGAAGGACAGCTACAGGAGACACCATTCCATGGATTTTACAATTTGAGGGCAATGCATGTCCTAGTACAGCGACCCTGACAGCACCAGAATGGGAAAAAGCAGTGGAGTACGATGAGGGTGTCATGACCGAGATACAGTCCGCAAAGGCATATGGTACCAGGTACTGGGTACTGTGGAGTATATGCGGGATGAGAGACTCCCCACGGAAGACCAGCGGTTGCAGAAGCGAGTAGCCCTGCGGATGCCCTTCCTGGGAGAGCAGCCCCGGGAGGAATGGGTAAAGGAATTGGAACTCCTAGCATGGCAGGAGCTGTGGCTGGAAGATGCCTACCAGGCGCTCTGGTGGTATGGGGCACAGTACCTACCCAGGACAGCTGAGCATGACAAGCCGGAGGGAGAGGAATTTGATGGTCCTGGCTTGTTATGGGAGACTTTTTCAGAGCTGGAGTTTGGGAGCCCTACACAAGCCCGGTACAGGGACCTCTTTGAGTGGCGGGAGAGCAGGTATGACTGGGACGACACTCATGAGATTGAGCAGGACCTGGTCCACCTGGTGACCCGGGAGATGGAGCTGGAACAGGGCTACCAGCAGCTGTTCCACTCCAGTGAGAAGGCTGAGCAGGATAACGGAGTGTCAGACCCAGGTCCAGAGCCCTTCAGCTGGGAGGATATTGTGTATGTTTACTGGGAAGAACCCCAGGTGGCCGGTGGAGATGGGACCGAGGTCTCTCCACTGCTCCTGCAGGGAATTGGGAGCCCAGTCTCCATTCCCCAGCGGCAGGCTGAGTTACAGGGGGCAGAGACAGTCAGTCCTGTCCTCCAGCGGCTGAGTGTCCTACAGGGAATAGAGAGCCCAGTCTCCTTTCCCCAGCAACAGGACACTGTATTAGAAGCGGAAACAGTCGGTCTCCCTCCCCAGAGGCTGGAAGTATGTATGGGAGAGGAGCTTGTTACCCCCTCTCCCTATTGGCAGTGTGAATTGCAGGGAATTGGGAGCCCAGTCTCCATTCCCCAGCGGCTGGGTGATTTACAGGGAATTGGGAGCCCAGTCTCCATTCCCCAGCGGCCGTGTGATTTATTGGGAATTAGGAGCCCAGTCTCCATTCCATAGCGGCAGGCAGAGTTACAGGGGGCAGAGACAGTCGGTCCTATGCCCCAGCGGCAGAGTGTCCAGCAGGGAATAGAGAGCCCAGTCTCCTTTCCCCAGAAGCAGGACACTGTATTGGGAGCGGAGACAGTCGGTCGCCCTCCACAGCGGCTGGAAGTATGTATGGGAGAGGAGCTCAATACCCCCTCTCCCCAGCGGCAGCTTAATGCACCAGGGGGAGACAGTAAGCCCCACAACAGTGCAGATGGGACCGTGGTCTCTGCACTTACAGCACAGGGGATAGGGACAGTCGGTCTCCCCCTCCAGCAGCAGAGCTGGGTATCCAAAGGGGAGACAGTCGGTCTTCCCCTCCAACAACCAGGCTCCAACCAGGCTTCTTCCATTTTAACGCTGGCACCAGGGCAGAGTACCGCTGATCCCTGCCCACAACGCAACCTCCACTCCAAGCCAGGGAGCAACACAGAGACCGGGAGTACCAGCTACCAACATAACCTTGGTGGACTCACTGGACAGAGACAGGCTACCAAATTCAACAGGTCCAGTATTTGGTTGTGGGGGGGCTGCCAGACTAACTCAGGTACCGACCGGCGTGAGGTTGGGTATCTGGTTAGTCTTCCCTGGGAGGGGGAGATGTGTGGCGAAAATAACCTCGCCATTGGGTTTTGGAAGGGCCTGGTTGCCAGCCTCTTGCCCCAGGATTATAGGCCCTCTCATCAGCCCATGCAAAACTTAAACCCCATGGTGATTTGACTATGTTTGTGGCATCTGAGCGCTCAAATCCAAGCCATATGGGGACATGTGGGGGTTTGAGGTGTGTGACAGAACCATCTGTCTGTGTAATTGTATTGTATGTTATGTGAGGGTACCCAGATGGCTCATTTTATTGTATTCATCTTGTCTGAGTGCCATTCACCTAATAATATGCACTCAGACTTGAGCTATCTGGGAAAATGTTAAATGTCTGTGTTTGCTGTGAGGGTGTGACATTGTGTGTTTGGGTGGTGATTCCTGTCCTGTTGTTCCCACATGTGTATTGGTGATTTCCCTTTGTCCTGAGAGATAATTGAATTGCTCCTCGGGTGTCTCCAGGGCAGAGAGGAGGAAACCATGATGCATTGTGAGGATGTGTTGTGTCTGTGTATCCTGAGTGCTACATATCTGTCCTGTGTCACAGTCTTCCTTCTGGTCCCCTAGGGGCGTGTACACCAGATGGGGACCTTCATAAATACGGGTGGGTAGCCCTCAATAAAGTGTTCCTGTTTTACACTCAACATAGAGTCTCGTCTCATGTGTGTGGGGATTGCTATACGTGTATACTCCCCTGGCTATTACTCCTAGCTCTTGTAAGAGCTGTTCCTTTTCCTGGTTCCTGTGGTGGTATCGGTGTCGAGCGGAGTGCTTGGAGTCCTCAGGAGGCACTGGGAGCATTTATCAACGGAGGTACTCGGTCGGGGTGCTAGGAGATCCGTTACAGGTGAATAACATAAAAAAGTCACTTTGAAGAGCTTGTAGCATCTTGGCGCTGTACAAGATTCTTGTGGCAGTACAGTGTTAGGCCTCATGCACATGGCCGTTGTTTGGGTCCGCATCCGAGCCGCTGTTTTTGCGGCTTGGATGCGGACCCATTTACTTCAATAGGGTCGCAAAAGATGCGGACAGCACTCCGTGTGCTGTCCGCATCCGTTGCTCTGTTCCGTGGCCCCGCAAAAAAAAATATAGCATGTCCTATTCTTGTCCGTTTTGCGGACAAAAATAGGCATGTCTACAATGGGCCGCCCGTTCCGTTCCGCAAATTGCGGAAGGCACACGGGCGGCTTCCGTTTTTTGTGGATCCGCGGTTTGCGGACTGCAAAAAACGGCACGGTCGTGTGCATGTAGCCTTATAGAACCAGAAACAGAAAAATAGGCCGCCAAAATCCAAAATGCTTTGAAGTCTTGCAGCGGGCCCAGCCAGTTGATAAATTATATAAATAGCATCTACAGAGTGGGCCATTTATATGGATACACGTACACCTTAATAAAATGGGAATGGTTGGTGATATTAACTTCCTGTTTGTGGCACATTAGTATATGTGAGGGGGGGAACTTTTCAAGATGGGTGGTGACCATGGCGGCCATTTTGAAGTAGGCTATTTTGAATCCAACTTTTTTTTTTTCAATAGGAAGAGGGTCATGTGACACATCAAACGTATTGGGAATTTCACAAGAAAAACAATGGTGTGCTTGGTTTTAACGTAACTTTATTCTTTCATGAGTTATTTACAAGTTTCTGACCACTTATAAAATGTGTTCAATGTGCTGCCCATGTTGTGTTGGATTGTCAATGCAACCCTTTTCTCCCACTCTTCACACACTGATAGCAATACCGCAGGAGAAATGCTAGCACAGGCTTCCAGTATCCGTAGTTTCAGGTGCTGCACATCTTGTATCATCTGAAGGCAATCGTCTATGCTGTGAAGATACGAGATGTGCAGCACCTAAAACTACGGATACTGGAAGCCTGTGCTAGCATTTCTCCTGCGGTGTTGCTATCAGTGTGTGAAGAGTGGGAGAAGAGGGTTGCATTGACAATCCAACACAATGGGCAGCACATTGAACACATTTTATAAGTGGTCAGAAACTTGTAAATAACTCATGAAAGAATAAAGTTACGTTAAAACCAAGCACACCATTGTTTTTCTTGTGAAATTCCCAATACGTTTTATGTGTCACATGACCCTCTTCCTATTGAAAAAACTAAAGTTGGATTCAAAATAACCGACTTCAAAATGGCCGCCATGGTCACCACCCATCTTGAAAAGTTTCCCCCCTCACATATACTAATGTGCCACAAACAGGAAGTTAATATCACCAACCATTCCCATTTTATTAAGGTGTATCCATATAAATGCCCCCCCCCCCCCCTGTATTTTCAGGGTACAAGCGCATTGGAATGGTTTTAGAAATGTTTTGTCTTGAAACCTTTTGTAATAGAAACATTTTTTATAAGAAAGGAAAAAAAATATTATATTCATCATCTAATGGCACAAAAGAAAGGTCTAATACATATAGGCTGGTTCAGATATTAATCAGTTATTTGCAGTTAGATAGAGGCATTGCTACAACTGAAAAATTGGCCTCGGAAGGAAGGGGGATAAACACTCTAGTAATGAATTGGTTAAAATCGCCATTTTGGCGTTTATTTTATATATATACAGTACAGACCAAAAGTTTGGACACACCTTTGGACTATGAAAATTGTAGATTCACACTGAAGGCATCAAAACTATGAATTAACACATGTGGAATTATATACATAACAAACAAGTGTGAAACAACTGAAAATATGTCATATTCTAGGTTCTTCAAAGTAGCCACCTTTTGCTTTGATTACTGCTTTGCCCACTCTTGGCATTCTCTTGATGAGCTTCAAGAGGTAGTCCCCTGAAATGGTTTTCACTTCACAGGTGTGCCCTGTCAGGTTTAATAAGTGGGATTTCTTGCTTTATAAATGGGGTTGGGACCATCAGTTGCATTGAGGAGAAGTCAGGTGGATACACAGCTGATAGTCCTACTGAATAGACTGTTAGAATTTGTATTATGGCAAGAAAAAAGCAGCTAAATAAAGAAAAACGAGTGGCCATCATTACTTTAAGAAATTAAGGTCAGTCAGTCAGCCGAAAAATTGGGAAAACTTTGAAAGTAAGGGCTATTTGACCATGAAGGAGAGTGATGGGGTGCTGCGCCAGATGACCTGGCCTCCACAGTCACCGGACCTGAACCCAATTGAGATGGTTTGGGGTGAGCTGGACCGCAGATTGAAGGCAAAAGGGCCAACAAGTGCTAAGCATCTCTGGGAACTCCTTCAAGACTGTTGGAAGACCATTTAAGGAGACTACCTCTTGAAACTCATCAAGAGAATGCCACAAGTGTGCAAAGCAGTAATCAAAGCAAAAGGTGGCTACTTTGAAGAACCTAGAATATGACATATTTTCAGTTGTTTCACACTTGTTTGTTATGTATATAATTCCACATGTGTTAATTCATAGTTTTGATGCCTTCATAGTCATCAAAATAAAGAAAACTCTTTGAATGAGAAGGTGTGTCCAAACTTTTGGTCTGTACTGTATATATATATATATATATATATGCCATCTCTTTATATATATTGTGGATCCACATTATTTATAGCTGCAGGGCCTGCAGCGAATGTCTAGACTGGAGCAGTTAGATTCTATTTTGTTATAATTGTATATTATTATATATTTTTTTTGTATGGTTTTATGGTTTTTATTTTCATTAACCCCTTCTACCCTGGGCCAGTTTTTACCCTCCTGCCCAGCCCATTTTGTTGCAAATTTGGAGCACTTTTAATTTTCCAAACCCCGACACATTGTACTTCATGACATTCATAAATTTTTGTCTTTTATTTATGAAAAAAATCCTAAATTTACAGAAAATTTGGAAAAATTTGCAATTTTCCAAATCTCTATTTCTTTGATTTTAAAACAGAAAGTGATACCTCATAAAATATGTATTACTTAATATTCCTCATAAGTCTACTTTATGTTGGTATCATTTTGAAAATCTAATTTTATTTTTTTGGACGTTAAAAGGCTTAGAATTTTATAAGCAATTCTTAAAATGTGTAAGAAAATTTCCAAAACCCACTTTTTAAGGACCAGTTCAGTTAAGAAGTCACTTTGTGGGGCTTAGGCCTCTTTCACACAAACGTGTGTCCCCTGTGGCCGTGCTGCAAACCGCAAATTCAATCGAAAGGGTTCCGCGATCCCTCTGTTCAGCGAAAAGATAGAACAAGCTCTATTTTTTTGCAGAACGGAAGAATGGAACGGAACCCCACAGAAGCACTCCGTAGTGCTTCAATTACGTGGGTTTGGTTCGGTTCCGCGCAGCATCTCCGGATTTGCTGACCCATTCAAGTGAATGGTTCTGTGATGCAGAATGCAAGTTCGTGTGAAAGATGCCTTACATAGTAGAAATCACCCATAATTGACCCCATTTTAGAAACTACACCCCTGAAGCTATTCAAAACTGATTTTACAGGGGGGGGCGTGGCTAACTGCCGACATGAGCGCACGCACTTGAGAGCGGCTCCGTTCCCTGTATTGAATCCTGACTAATCCTGCCAAGCTGCCTACTTCAAATTTCGAGTGGCAAGTGCAGAGGAGAAGGAGGAAGCCCAGGCAACATGACATGGGTCCCAGCAAGGCACAGTCTGCGGCTGAAAAGCTTAAGGAGTATGCCTGCCAGGTAAATCAACATGGAGCTGTGGCTCCCGCCACTCCACGTGCAGCGGTGACGCGCGGGCAGGCTGCACAGCAGATAGAGCCTGAAGACGCTGGAGAACCTGAGATTACATTGAAAGTGATGTCGGAACAGCTCCTAACAGCAATCTCCTCCTGCCAGTCCTCCCTCACATGTAAAATCGAGGAGGTGCGGGTGGACTTGGGCCTGCTGAGGCAGGACGTACAACAACTAAGGGAGAGAGTAAAGCAGACAGAGGATCGTGTGTCGGCACTGGAGGACTACACTAGGCCGCTGGACTCGAGACTACAGGAGGTTGAGCGAGCTGTCGGGCTACGGCGGCAGAAGTGTGACGACCTAGAGAATCGGGCCCGGCGCAACAATGTGAGGATCCTGGGGTTACCTGAAAGAGCGGAGGGGCGAGATCCTGCCAACTTCTTGGAGGTATGGTTTAAGGCCCAATTCCCCGATGCAGCGTTCTCTACGGCCTAAGCTGTTGAAAGAGCGCAAAGGGTCCCTGCCAGACCTCCTCCCCCAGGTGCCCCGCCGAGGCCTCTGCTAGCCCATCTACTAAATTGGAGAGACCGGGACTTAATCCTTACTCAAGCGAGGAACAAGGGAGCGCTGATGCATGATAATGCTAATGTATCATTATTCCCGGACTTCTCTGCAGATTTGCAAAAGAAGAGGGCCACCTTCGTTTCAGTTAAGAGACGCCTCCGAGAATTGAATTTACAGTATTCAATGGCCTACCCAGCACGCCTTTGTGTGATTGATGGGGACAGACCAGTCTTTTTCACAGACCCGAAAGAAGCAGAGGACTGGATCTCCAGGCACCCAAGACCACGCTAATTGCGCTATCAGATCTGAGCTGCAAGTATTTTCCGGTGCTAAACTGCATAATATGGGTGCCTTGCCACTACGTTTATACAAACCGGATTCCAAAAAAGTTGGGACACTATACAAATCGTGAATAAAAACTGAATGCAATGATGTGGAGGTGCCAACTTCTAATATTTTATTCAGAATAGAACATAAATCACGGAACAAAAGTTTAAACTGAGAAAATGTACCATTTTAAGGGAAAAATATGTTGAATCAGAATTTCATGGTGTCAACAAATCCCAAAAAAGTTGGGACAAGGACATTTTCACCACTGTGTGGCATCTCCCCTTCTTCTTACAACACTCAACAGACGTCTGGGGACCGAGGAGACCAGTTTCTCAAGTTTAGAAATAGGAATGCTCTCCCATTCTTGTCTAATACAGGCCTCTAACTGATTAATCGTCTTGGGCCTTCTTTGTTGCACCTTCCTCTTTATGATGCGCCAAATGTTCTCTATAGGTGAAAGATCTGGACTGCAGACTGGCCATTTCAGTACCCGGATCCTTCTCCTACGCAGCCATGATGTTGTGATTGATGCAGAATGTGGTCCTGCATTATCTTGTTGAAAAATGAAGGGTCTCCCCTGAAAGAGATGACGTCTGGATGGGAGCATATGTTGTTCTAGAACCTTAATATATTTTTCTGCATTGATGGTGCCTTTCCAGACATGCAAGCTGCCCATGCCACACGCACTCATGCAACCCCATACCATCAGAGATGCAGGCTTCTGAACTGAGCGTTGATAACAACTTGGGTTGTCCTTGTCCTCTTTGGTCCGGATGACATGGCGTCCCAGATTTCCAAAAAGAACTTTGAATTGTGACTCGTCTGACCAGAGAACAGTCTTCCATTTTGCCGCACTCCATTTTAAATGATCCCTGGCCCAGTGAAAACGCCTGAGCTTGTGGATCTTGCTTAGAAATGGCTTCTTCTTTGCACTGTAGAGTTTCAGCTGGCAACGGCGGATGGCACGGTGGATTGTGTTCACTGACAATGGTTTCTGGAAGTATTCCTGAGCCCATTCTGTGATTTCCTTTACAGTAGCATTCCTGTTTGTGGTGCAGTGTCGTTTAAGGGCCCGGAGATCACGGGCATCCAGTATGGTTTTGCGGCCTTGACCCTTACGCACAGAGATTGTTCCAGATTATCGGAATCTTCGTATGATGTTATGCACAGTTGATGATGATAAATGCAATGTCTTTGCAATTTTTCGCTGGGTAACACCTTTCTTATATTGCTCCACTATCTTTCTGCGCAAGATTGTGGGAATTTGTGGTCCTCTACCCATCTTGGCTTCTGAGAGACACTGCCACTCTGAGAAGCTCATTTTATACCCAATCATGTTGCCAATTGACCTAATTAGTGTTAATTGGTCTTCCAGCTCTTCGTTATGCTCAAATTTACTTTTTCCAGCCTCTTATTGCTACTTGTCCCAACTTTTTGGGGATTTGTTGACACCGTGAAATTTGGAATCAACGTATTTTTCCTTTAAAATGATACATTTACTCGGATTAAACGTTTGATCTGTCATCTACGTTCTATTACAAATAAAATATTGACATTTGCCATCTCCACATCATTGCATTCAGTTTTTATTCACAATTTGTTTAGTGTCCCAACTTTTTTGGAATCCGGTTTGTATTTATATAATGGTGCAATCTTCTACCTCACTTGCATAAAATGTGATGTTTTTCATTACCAGACCACTGAGACCCTCAAGCTAGTTCATGTTGTTGGTATATAAGCTAAGGAAGGTCTGGATATGTATATATATACCCATTTGCTATTATTTGCACCTGCATCTGTATTATTGCAATATACAGGGAATGTTAGGCCACCAGTACGGGCTTAACACTCTTTTTCTTCCCGTACCGGCCAGGAGAAAGCTCTCCTTGAGAGTGCTGCAGAGATCTAAGCTCCAAGGTGGGGCGGCCCTACCTGATTTTTTTCTATACTACTTAGCTGGTCAGCTGAAGTATATTGCGGCATGGGTGAGACAGGGGGATTTACCGGGGCCGGAGTATTGGCTGAAGGAGTATCTTCATCTTTCTACCCTGTGGCCGGTGTTGGAGTCCCCGGGTTTAGTTCCTGGGATACTACTCCCAGTTCATAAGGTGGCTAATCAAGTATGGAAGGCAGCCAAATTTAACGCATATAAAGATCTACCTGATGCTGCTCCTCTCTGGGATAACCCCATGTTTCCGCACTTAGCAAACCTGGAGGGATCGACGATTTGGAAAGGATGTGGGATTTTGTCACTGGAAGAATTATATGTCGGGGGAGTATTAAGGTCTCTGCAGAAATTACAGGAGAAGTTTGAGATTCTTTATACTCTCTTTTATAGGTACCTTCAGTTAAGACACTCCTTAGACGCTCAATTTAGTGGGGTGAGTCGTAGCATCTCCAAGTACCCCTTGATAGGTGTGTTAAGATCTCAAGGACCTAAGGGTATAATATCTATATTATACACACAACTGCTAGGTGACCGCATGCTACTCCAACCACTGGAGGTGGAAGCAAAATGGAAAACTACCATTTCTACACTCGATGCTGAAGAATGGGAAGAGGCTCTGTTGGTGCCCACTAAGGTTTCCCCATCGGTAAACAATAGATTAACTCAGCTGTTTATATTGCATAGAAGCTACCTATCCCCTCTCAGATTGTATAAAATGGGGAGATCGCCTAGCAGCAGATGTCACAGATGTCAGGAGGAGAGTGCTGACTTTTGGCATTTAATATGGAGCTGCAGTTACGTGCAGACCTTTTGGGGAAGAGTTGTGGAGATCCTGTCAACAATGGTACCTGCCCCGATAACAGTCTGCCCCAAAATGTGTATTCTAGGAGTAATAGATGAGGAGCTGTGGACACATCACCAGAGAGTTTTTTTAGGAGAGACTCTGTTTCTGGCCAGAAAGGTGATAGCTCTAAGATGGATGGCGGACAGGTCCCCTACAGTCAGTCAATGGAAAGCATTAGTAAATCATGCTATGTCTATGAAAAAAATGGTTTACACCCATAGGAAGTGCCCGCAGAAATTCCAAAAGGTATGGGGGGAGTGGTGCTCCTCTACTCAATCCTTACATCATATACATCTACACTCTGTGACGGAGGAACCTTGATGATAATACCCCACTGATTGATGACTTATAAGGTTGTAACTGATGTTTAAATAATAAGATATAGCATCAGAATGTCTGCTGATCTCATGTGAAGGATTACTGTTTGGGAAGTTGCCTCTCTGTGATATGTACTTATATAATTTGCTGAGAAGCCAGTGATTCCCCTGCGTGGGCTGTAACTGCTTCATGATGTCATGATTCATGCCTGTTGTTAAACTTCAATAAAACGAGTTTTAAAAAAAACTGATTTTACAAATTTTGTTAACCTTTTAGGTATTCCACAAGAATTAAAGGAAAATGGATAATAAAATTCAAAATTTCACTTTTTTTTGGCAGATTCTACATTTTAATCATTTTTTTTACTGTAACAGATCAAGGGTTAACAGTCAAACAAAACTCAATATCTATTACCCTGATTCTCCAGTTTACAGAAACACCCCACATGTGGTGGTAAATTGGTGTAAGGGCACACGGCAGGGAGCAGAAGAAAAGGAGCAGCACTTGGTTTTTGGAAGGCAGATTTTGCTGGACTGATCTTTAGAAACCATGTCCTATTTGAAGCCCCCCTAATACACCTTTACAGTAGAGACTTCCAAAAAGTAACCCAATTTTGGAAACGACAGGATAAAGTGACAGCTTTATTGATATTATTTTGAGGGACATATGATTTTTGATCGCTCTATATTATGCTTTTTGTGAGGCAATGTAACCAAAAAATGGCTGATCTGGCACAGTTTTTATTTTTTGTTTTTACAATATTCATCTGACAGGTTAGATAATGTGCTTTTTTGTTTGTTTCAGTTTTACATAATAAATAATTTTTAGTGTCCCCATATTCTGAGAGCCATAGTTTATTTTTAATTTTTTGTGTGATTGTCTTATGTAGGGGCTTTTTGCTCTTTTAGTGATGTAAGGTGACAAAAAATTCCTTTTCTTGGCGCAGTTTGTTTTTTATTTATTTTTTACGGTGTTAATCTGATGGGGTAGATAATGTTATATATTTTTTCTATTTTTTATAATATAATCAGGGGAGAGGGGCGTTTTTTTTTGTTTTTTTTTACTTGAAACTAAATTTTTTATTTAAAACATTTTTTTTTTACTTTTTTTTAACTTTATTTCTGTCCCACTTTGGGACTTCAAATTTTGGTGGTCTTATCCCCTATGCATCTGTATTGTAATGCATTGCCTATTAGTGTATTAACCCTTTCACTACTGGAGGTTTTTCATTTTGCATTTTCATTTTTCTTCTCTATCTTCCTTGAGCCATAACTTTTTTATTTTTCCATACACAAAGCTGTATGAGGGCTTATTTTTTGCAGGACAAGTTGCAAATGGGGTGGAATTGAAAAAAAAATGCAATTCCTCTAGCATTTTGCGGGTTTTGTTACTACGGTGGTTCATTTGCGCCATGCCCTTCATTCTCTGGGTCAGTACGATTATAATGATACCCCCATATGTATAGATTTTGTATGTCTAAATAGTGTAAAAATTTATTTAAACTTTGAAAAAAAAAAACATTTTATTTACATTACCATATTCTGACCCCCATAACTTTTTTTTATACTTGTCTACTGATCTGTATAGGAGTTCAATTTGTGCAGGACAATCTGTAGTTTTTATTGATAGCATTTTGGACTGTGTGAATTTTTCCTCAAATTTTAAAAAAAAATTGGGGTAAGAGAAGCAATGGAAAAATGGCAAATCTGCGATTTTGACCCTTTTTTCCTTTATGCCATTCGCCGCATTGGTCATTTTTTTTATATTTTAATAGTACAGACGTTTTCAGTCTCGGTAATACCCATGATGTTTATATTTATTGTTATTTAGGTATTTATTTATTTTTATTATACAGAAAGGGCAGTGATTTAAACTTATATTTTTTACATTTTTTCATATATTTTTTAAATTTTTGTATTTTTTTTAATGATTTTGACGTTCATGTATGAGCCTATAAATTGTGTTTTTTTATTTTTAATTTTGTACAACCAGGGATTTTTAATATATGTTTATAACTGTCAATTGTTCATTTCTTATGTTGGCCTGACATCTTGTGGCAAAAATAAGAATTGCAGCATGAATAGGCTTATAGTATTCAGAGCAACTATACTGACAGCTGCATGGGCTGCAGGGGGTGTCAGTAGGAAGCCCGGATACTCGAGCTTCTGCATTTTTGTGCATTTAGATGCCGTTATCTCATTTGATCACGGCATCTAAAGCCTTTAATTACTGAAATAGGCATTATTGCTAGTCATGGTAATTAGCTGCAGGTCTCCGCTGTTTGAAAAAGCCCATCATTGAACACTTCATTTGCACTATACCATTACACGGCTGCCACCTAGTGGCCTGTATTTGTGTATTCATCTAATTGACTCTGAAGCCTGCTTGAGGCTTCGGTCATTTAGCAATGTAACAGGTTCCCCGATCTCAGACGGGGAACACTGTTATCGGACCGGAAGCGTGTGACTTATGGCTGATCCCATACATGTGCCGCGGGTTTCTGCTATTTAAAATAGCAGAAACCCTGCAGCTAAAGCGCCCGTTGCACGTGCGAGCGGGCACCATGTTTGGGGACTAGACCTCTGCCGTACATGTAAGGTCTTTAAGGGGTTAATTAAACCATCATACAGGTGGTCAAAAATAATACAAAGGCCAGCACACAAAAGTATCTGTGAGGGATAACGAATTCAGGCCTAAAACAGTTTCCCTTTTATTTCTGTGTTCACAAATACGTTTCCAACCAATTCTTTTAATTTAATTTTATTTGGGTTGTTGTTTATATTTAAACTAGCAGCATATATAAGTCATTACTATACTAATAGGCAGGGTAGCACACAAAAGTATCTGGGAATGATAATGAATTTAGGCCTAAATCCATTTCCCTTTTGTTTCAGTTTTCCCACATTTTAAATTTTTTTATTATTTTTTTTCTGGGGGTTGTTGATTATATTCAAGATAGCAGCATATACAGTATATATGTGATTACTACAGAAATACACAGGGTAGTGCACAACATTATATAAGAGGCCCAAAAATGTCTGGGGTGTGGAAGGGTTTCAAAGGAAAGACCCAGAGCCAGAATGTGGGCAGTAGCAGCATCAACTATCAAGTCAGAAGCAGTAGTAGTAGGCCACAGTTGTCCCTGCTGGCTTCGGAAAGTTGCAACAATATAGTTGAGGAGAAAGAGGATAAATGTCAGGCAGCCAGGGAGACAGATGCAGTCTCACCGGAAGCATGTCACCAAGCAAAGATGTGTTTCTGATTCTCCCAGGTAGTCTCCGGCCCTCTGGCGGGACATTCCTCACTCCTCACTGACCACGAGGGCTAGTAAAGGTTTGCGCTTTACGCGCATGTCAATCTGTTAGATCAACTCCAGATCTTGGTACTGCTGGGAGACGGGACCCTTAGTGTCAGCTGTTGCCAGGGAACTTTGTTGTCATGTCTTCCCTCCTCTGCACATCTCAATGCATTTCATTACTGATCTCCCCATCTCTGAAGGCATGACCATTATATGGGTTATTGTGGATCGTTTTTTCCATCAGTGTCATTTCATTACTCTTCCTCGGTTGCCTTCATCCCGGGATATGGTCAATGTGTTCATCAATAATGTTGTCAGGTTGCATAGGGTTCCTTGTAACATTGTGTCCGACAGAGGCACACAGTTCATTTCCAGGTTTTGGAAAGCCTTTTGTGGGATTATTGGGATGGAGTTGTCTTTCTCATCGGCATATCATCCTCAGCCGAACGGTCTCACGGAAACCAACCAGTCATTGGAGACTTATCTTAGATGTTTCTGTTCAGATAACCAACTTGATTGTGGGATGTATCTACCGTTGGCCGAGTTTGCCCTTAATAATAGGCATTATGAGTCTTTGGGTACATTCCCCTTCTTCTGTAATTTTGAGTTTCATTCCAGGTCCCTGGCTTTCCTTAAGGGTTGTGAAAATATTCTGGGGATTTATGAGACCACTAATAGACTGAAGGGGGTGTGCGAGGGGATTTGTCGGCAATTCCAAATGGCAGTTTCCAAGCAGAAGGTTGCTGCTGATAAACGATGGTCTTAGGGGGAGGATTTGAAAGCTATAGACTTGGTGTGGGTATCCACCAAAAATCTCAAACTTAAAGTGCACTGCCTTAAGCTCACCCCCAGGTTTAACGGACCATTTCCTATTCTGGAGGTAATCAATCGAGTTGCCTTTAGGATTAAACTCCCTGGGAATTTAAAGATCCCTAATGTGTTTCACAGATCTCTCCTTAAAAATGTCTTTGGTGTCCCATATTCCTTCTGGTACTGTTCTGGTCGATAGTCAGGAGGAGTATGAGGTTGAACAGGTTATTGACTCCCGGAAGGTCCAAAATTCTGTTCAATATCTAATACATTGGAAAGGGTATGGGCCAGAGGAGAGGTCAAGGGTCCTAAGAAGGTGTATCCATGGCAATAAGTTGATTGCTGAATTCCATTCTAGGTTTCCAGACAAACTGGTTGGTAAGAGCCCGGAGGTCTCTCCTCAAGAGCAGGGTACTGTCAGGTAGAGATGTCCCGATCTATTCGCCGGTGAACAGTTCCCGGCGACCATCGCTTGTTAGCGTTCGCCGCGGCGGGCGAACATATGCGATGTTCGGTCCGCCCCCTATACATCATCATTGAGCAAACTTTGACCCTGTACCTCACAGTCAGCAGACACATTCTAGCCAATCAGCAGCATACCCTCCCTCCCAGACCCTCCCACCTCCTATCAAAAAGCAAGGACAGCATCCATCTTAGATTCATTCTGAAGCTGCAGTGTTAGTGAGAGCAGGGAGAGTGCAGCTGCTGCTGATTTAATAGGGAAATCGTTAGCTAGGCCAGTGTTCTGTGTCCACTCCAGTCCTCAAAGACTCATCTGATCTGCTGTAAGGACAGCGTCCTGACAGCACCCCAAAAAGCCCTTTTTAGGGCTAGTACATCAGTCTGCTTTTTTTTCCCTCTGTAATATAATTGCAGTTGTCTGCCAGCGTGTGTCAGGCCCACAGCGTGTACTGTGCCCACTACTGCCAGTGCCCACCACTCATATCTGGTGTCACAGTAGCTTGCATTTAAAACTGTAAAACAATTTTTTCTCTGTAATATAATTGCAGTTGCCTGCCGCCGTGTGTCAGGCCCACAGCGTGTACTGTGCCCACTACTGCCAGTGCCCACCACTCATATCTGGTGTCACAGTAGCTTGCATTTAAAACAGTAAAACAATTTTTTCTCTGTAATATAATTGCAGTTGCCTGCCGCTGTGTGTCAGGCCCACAGCGTGTACTGTGCCCACTACTACCAGTGCCCACCACTCATATCTGGTGTCACAGTAGCTTGCATTTAAAACAGTAAAACACATTTTTCTCTGTAATATAATTGCAGTTGCCTGCCAGCGTGTGTGTCAGGCCCACAGCGTGTATTGTGCCCACTTCTTCCAGTGCCCACCACTCATATCTGGTGTCACAGTAGCTTGCATTTAAAACAGTAAAACAAATTTTTCTCTGTAATATAATTGCAGTTGCCTGCCAGCGTGCGTCAGGCCCACAGCGTTATTTACACATCAGTTGGAAGAAATTAGTGATGCGCAACCATTATTGCCAGAGGATGTAGATAACAGGGATAGGTCAGGCAGCATTACACACATGGACATACGGTGTGATGATGATGTTGTACCCGCTGCTGCTTCCTTTGTTGAGTTGTCAGATACAAGTGAAGCGGTTGATGATGACGATGTGTCCGTGGATGTCACGTGGGTGCCCGCTCGAAGAGAAGAAGAACAGGGGGAAAGTTCAGATGGGGAGACAGAGAGGAGGAGGAGACAATTTGGAAGCAGGGGGAGGTCGTCGCAAGGAGCTAGTGGCACAGTCAGACAGCATGTATCGGCACCTGGGGTCAGCCAGACAGCACGCCAATCAACGCATACTGTTGCCACCACCAGAGTGCCATCATTGCAAAGCTCAGCAGTGTGGCATTTTTTTTGTGTGTCTGCCTCTGATAACAGCGATGCCATTTGCAACCTGTGCCAAAAGAAACTGAGTTGTGGGAAGTCCAACACCCACCCAGGTACAACTGCTTTGCGAAGGCACATGATCTCACCTCACAAACGCCTATGGGATCAACACATGATGAGTACAAGCAGCACACAAACTCAAAGCCACCATCCTCCTCTTGGTCCAGCATCTTCAGCCACGTCAACCACTGCTGTCCTCCTTGCCCCCTCTTAACCATCCGCCACTCCGCCTCTCGCCTTCAGCAGTTCATGCTCATCTGCCCACAGTCAGGTGTCTGTCAAGGAAATGTTTGAGCGTAAGAAGCCAATATCACAGAGTCACCCCCTTGCCCGGCGTCTGACAGCTGGCTTGTTGGAACTTTTACCATACAAGCTGGTGGAGTCTGAGGCCTTCAAAAAATTTGTAGCTATTGGGACACCGCAGTGGAAGGTACCCGGCCTAAATTTCTTTTCACAAAAGGCAATCCCCAACCTGTACTCTATTGTGGAAAAGGAAGTCATGGCATGTCTGGCACACAGTGTTGGGGCAAGGGTCCATCTGACCACTGATGCCTGGTCTGCAAAGCACGGTCAGGGCAGGTATATCATGTACACTGCGCATTGGGTAAACCTGCTGACGGCTGCCAAGCATGGAATGCATGGCTCTGCAGAGGAGTTGGTGACACCGCCACGACTTGCAGGCAGGCCTGCTGCCACCTCCTATACTCCTCCTACTCCATGCTCTTCGCTAACCTCCTCGGCTGAGTCCTCTTCTGCTGCTGCGTCTTGCTCCACATCAACTGCACCCCCCCAGCTCCCCAGGGGCTATTCCACATCCCGGATACGACAGTGTCACGCCGTCTTGGGGTTGACTTGCCTGAAAGCAGAGAGTCACACCAGACCAGCACTCCTGTCCGCCCTGAACGCACAGGTGGATCAGTGGCTGACCCCGCACCAACTGGAGATCGGCAAAGTGGTGTGTGACAACGGAAGCAATTTGTTGGCGGCATTGAATTTGGGCAAGTTGACACATGTGCCATGCATGGCACATGTGTTGAATCTGATCGTACAATGCTTTTTGCATAAGTACCCAGGCTTGCAGGACGTCCTCAAGCAGGCCAGGAAGGTGTGTGGCCATTTCAGGCGTTCCTACACGGCCATGGCGCACTTTTCAGATATTCAGCGGCGAAACAACATGCCAGTGAGGCGCTTGATTTGCGACAGCCCGACACATTGGAATTCAACACTCCTAATGTTCGACCGCCTGCTCCAACAAGAAAAAGCCGTCAACGAGTATTTGTATGACCGGGGTGATAGGACAGCCTCTGCGGAGCTGGGTATTTTTTTGCCACGTTACTGGACGCTCATGTGCAATGCCTGTAGGCTCATGCGTCCTTTTGAGGAGGTGACAAACCTAGTCAGTCGCACCGAAGGCACCATCAGCGACATCATCCCATTTGTTTTCTTCCTGGAGCGTGCCCTGCGAAGAGTGCTGGATCAGGCCGTAGATGAGCGTGAAGAGGAAGAGTTGTGGTCACCATCACCACCAGAAACAGCCTTATCAGCATCGCTTGCTGGACCTGCGGCAATGCTGGAAGAGGAGTCTGAGGAAGAGGAGTCAGAGGAGGAATGTGGCTTTGAGGAGGAGGAAGACCAACCACAGCAGGCATCCCAGGGTGCTCGTTGTCACCTATCTGGTACCCGTGGTGTTGTACGCGGCTGGGGGAAGAACAGACCTTCAATGACATCAGTGAGGACGAGGAACAGGACATGAGTAGCTCGGCATCCAACCTTGTGCAAATGGGGTCTTTCATACTGTCATGCCTGTTGAGGGACCCTCGCATAAAAAGGCTGAAGGAGAATGACCTGTACTGGGTGGCAACGATACTAGACCCCCGGTATAAGCAGAAAGTGCCTGAAGTGTTACCGAATTACCGGAAGTAGGAAAGGATGCAGCAGTTCCAAAACAAGTAAAAAAATATGCTTTACCCAATGTATAAGGGTGATGTCACAGCACAACGGGAATCTAACAGGGGAAGAGGTGACGCTTTACAGACGTGTTGTTGATGAGGACATGCAGAGCTTTTTAAGTCCTACGCATCGCCACGGCCCTTCGGGGTCCACCCTCAGAGAATGACTCGACCGACAAGTAGCAGACTACCTCGCCTTTTAACTGCAGATATCGACACTCTGAGGAGCGATGAACCCCTTGACCACTGGGTGTGCAGGCTTGACCTGTGGCCTGAGCTATCTCAATTTGCGATAGAACTTCTGGCCTGCCCAGCTTCAAGTGTCCTGACTTGCGTGACTTCTCCGCCACCAACTAGGGTTCAAGCCGCAATGTTTTAGTGCACTTTCTGCCTGGAAAACATCAATTTTTCCGGCCGCTGCTACAGCAGCGGCTGCAACAATACCTAGTTTTTCAGGCATGTGTACATGCTTCATTTTTCTGGCCTCTGGTGCTGCACTGTGGCTGCAAAAAAAAGGCACATACATGTGTCAATCCCCCTTCGTGATCGTTACCTTGTTGTGTTGAAGGGGCTTGCGTATCACAATGAAGCGATCACCTCTATGAGTGTGTTGGCAATGGCAATGTTGGCACACCCCAGATGAGATAAGGTCGTTGCTTCATTGTGAACAGACCAAAAGCGATCGGCTGGATAATTTTGCATAGAAAAAACATACATTTTCATTGTGATCATCTAAGGTGATCATTAAAGTCTACTAGGCCAACAATGGGCCCACACTGCAGAATCATTGTTTTCTGGGTCACTTAACTGTCACTGAACTACCTCAGCATGACCATAGGCTTTGAAAAACCGCCATCGACTGCAATCTCCCAAACGTGCGCACGAGCACAGTCATAACTACACCAAGATTGACGCATAGAGGAATAAAATTTATGTCATGAGTGTGTCAACTATTGACAACTCTTTGCGGTTGTCTAAACTCTATTCCATACGCGTCCCCTGATAGAGGACGTAACAGGGATTAAACTGATAGGAATAGTACTACTTAATATACCAGTCATATTGGGATTGCATAGTATATTGCATGGCGCACGCGCAGTGCCCCAAATTGGAAGTAAGAGGACCGACCAAGCATCTTTTTCCATCTCCCGGTTCCTAAAATCTATTCCATACACCACACCGGCCCCTGATAGGGGACAAAACAGAGATTAAACTGCTAAGAACAGATTTTTTTAATAAAAAAAAAAAAGAGGACAGCCTCTGCGGAGCTGGGTATTTATGCCCTTTATGGATTAAAACCCGAATCTGCGTCAACTACGTAATTTTCCATGGCAGTTTTGCCATGGATCTCCCTCCGGCATGCCATAGTCCAGGTGCTAGTCCCCTTGAAACAACATTTCCATCACTATTGTGGCCAGAAAGAGTCCCTGTGGGTTTTAAAATTCGCCTGCCTATTGAAGTCTATGGCGGTTCGCCCGTTCGCGAACATTTGCGGAAATTCACTTCGCCGCTTGCGAACGGAAAATTTTATGTTTGCAAAATCTCTAGTAGTGAATAGGGAAATTTCATTCCAAAACATCCTTAAACGCCCATAAAAAATATAATCTTTTACATTGCAATGTAGATATCAATAAATGATGATTGCATTTAATATAATTGATATGAATTGTTATGCATGTGTAATTTTGTTTATTTTAGTAGCAAAAAAAAAATTTAATCCACAATTTTTTTAATCAAAATAGATAATTTCACAGTAATATCGTTTTTAAATTATTAAAGTTTTAATTAGCCATAGAGCTTTTATCTTGCTTCGTTCTGGATTTAAATAACACTTTCACTATTAATTACATAACCAAATTTATTATGATACCATGCAAGCTAAAAGCATAGATTAAAATACAATAAGGGCCATAGTGATTGTTTGTATGTCAGCCATGGTAGCGTCCAGCTGTACTTTATTTATTGTTTGTAGGTGCTGGTCTAATTTTGTTTACTGTACTTCTCTTTCATCTTATTTTAGCCTGATTTGTATTATGACCATTGTCCTTAGTTTTTTGATTATATATATATATATATATATATATATATATATATATACACATATAAAATTTGACCATGTGTGTCGCTGTTTTTCAGTTGACCTTGAGGTTAAAAAAAACATAAAAGGTTTAATGAAAGTGTTTCAAGAAAGCAGCTAAAAACCTCTAATGAATTTTTTCACCTATTACATTTTTAAATCCCCTACTGTGCAGTGGCCCACTGAGAAAGTTAACTACTTTTATTCAAAGGGGGCTTGCAGACAACTTTCATGCTCTTTGTTGTTAAATGGCAATGGCCAGTAGATTGACAAGTAGCAAGAGGATATTTTAGAAGTAATTCCTTAGGATAGTAAGTGCATGAACCTGTATCATTTCAAAATCTGTCAAAAACAAACACTTCAAAACTAAGAAAGCCTTTTGATTAATGTCTTTGAGTGAGATCTTTACTTTGTATTACTGTTTGATTTTTATACCAAGAAAATATGAAAATTTATTATTTCAAGGGTATTGTTTATAATTCACTAAAGTCAATAGACTTTTTCTTTATATAAAGAATATATATCCTTTGTTTAGGAAGACCAGACTATAAAATCTTTTGACATTGAAGATAAAAGCCCTTGTAAAATATCACTTTTGTTATAAAGAGATGGTTAATGGCACATGATTTAAACTGTCTTTAAACAGACTATTAGACACAATCCATCTGTTTTATGCACTATGGTATTAAGAATAATCTCTGATTTGGAGACATTTTACATTAACCCTGTCACGCCCAGGGCCATACAACTAAGGCACTGGGCAGATGTTTAACCACCTCCGGACCGCCTAACGCAGATTCGCGTTCCGGAGGTGGCAGCGCTGCGCACAATCACGCATATACGCGTCATCTCGCGAGACGCGAGATTTCGCTCAAAGCCGGCCCGCGCATGCGCATCGCGGGCCGGCAAAATTAAAAGAACAAGTTCGTCATATGCCTGCCAGCAACGATCATTGGCTGGCAGGCTGGCGATTTTCAAAAAATCCAATCACAAGTCATATAACAGATCATATTAGTAAATATGATCTGTTATATGGCTTGTCTGCTCCTCTGCTGGTCCTTTTCGTCGGTTGGATCCAGCAGAGGAGCAGACTGAACTGTGAGTACACCAAACACTACACCTTAGCCCCAGATCACCCCCCTGCACCCCAATTAACCCTTTGATCACCCCTTTGATCGCCCCTGTCAATCACTAGTGAAAGGAAAAAAAGTGAAAGTGTTAGGTTTTAGGGATAGTTTAGGCCCCTTGGTTAGGTAGTTTAGCGTGAGTTAGCGCCCAGCCCACCGCACCGCAGTCACTTATTCGCTGTTTAGCGTATCGCTAATCAGCATTTGTACTTTTATAGTATCTGTAAGTGATCAAAACTGATCACGGTCAGATCTATAATAGTATTAGTGTCACCTTAGCTCGCCCTCCACCCAAAACGCAGTGTTTGCCCGCCCCACCGCAGTGACAAAAAATATATATTTTTTTGATCACTGCACATTCATTTTACACGCACTGCGGCGATAAAAAAAATCAGTTTTGATATTTTTTATCAACCGCAGCGGCCTCCGGTACTTCGCTAGCCTCCCCTTTGTAAGACAGGCTTGCTTTTTTTCTTGGGTAGTCTCAGGGAATACCCCTAAATTTAGTAGTCCAAAATGTCAAACAGGGGGTATTCTTCTGAAGAGGCCTACAGGATTCTGACCCAGTCGGATGAGGAGTGGGAACCCTCATCTGACGAATATAGCGGGTCAGAATATGAACCTGTAGAAAGCAGTGGCTCTCTGACCCAAAGTTCGGACGAGGAGGTTGAGGTCCCTGGCAGCACCAGGCGTACCCGGCCCCGTGTCGCTAGACCACAGGTTATGCAGGATCCGCTTCAAGAGCAGCAGAGTGGGGCTGTCGCTGCCGGATCACGTGGTGAGGCATACACCAGCAGCGCAGCCCTCCCTGGACCTAGTACCAGCACTGCCGTACAACATGGTGACGTGGCGAGCACCAGAAGGGCAGTTGAAGCTGGTACGGTGGCACGTGCAGTAGTTACCCCGTCGCAGCCACCGCACAGACAGGTCCGTAGAGCCCCTAGAATCCCTGAGGTGCTGGCAAACCCTGATTGGCAGTCACCAACTTCAGCCGCACCATTAGTTCCCCCTTTCACCGCCCAGTCTGGAGTTCGGGTTGAGACGGCTCAAATCGGTTCGGCCCTGGGATTTTTTGAGCTGTTCTTGACTGCGGAGCTCTTGGACTTAGTCGTGGCAGAGACAAACCGGTATGCCACACAATTTATATCCGCCAACCCGGGAAGCTTTTATGCCCAGCCTTTCCAGTGGAAACCAGTCCAAGTTTCCGAACTTAAATTTTTTTTGGGCCTTCTCCTCAACATGGGCCTGACAAAAAAGCATGAATTGCGGTCATATTGGTCCACGAACCCGATTCATCACATGCCCGTGTTCTCTGCTGCTATGTCCAGGGCACAATTTGAGGCCATCCTCCGTTTCCTGCATTTTAGCGACAACACCACCTCCCGTCCCAGAGGCCACCCAGCTTTTGACCGGCTCCACAAAATTCGGCCCCTCATAGACCATTTCAACCAGAAATTTGCAGATTTGTATACCCCCGAGCAAAACATCTGCGTAGACGAGTCCCTAATACATTTTACCGGGCGCCTTGGCTTCAAACAATACATCCCAAGCAAGCGTGCCCGGTATGGGGTCAAATTGTATAAGCTCTGTGAAAGGGCCACAGGCTATACCCACAAATTTCGGATCTATGAGGGAAAAGATCAGACCCTGGAGCCGGTCGGTTGCCCTAACTACCTGGGGAGCAGTGGGAAGACAGTCTGGGACTTGGTGTCACCCTTATTCGGCAAGGGGTACCATCTTTATGTGGACAATTTTTACACAAGTGTGGCCCTCTTTAGGCATTTGTTTCTAGAACGTATTTGCGCCTGTGGCACCGCGCGAACTAGTCGCGTGGGCTTCCCCCAACGGCTTGTAACCACCCGTCTTGCAAGGGGGGAGAGGGCTGCCTTGTGTAACGAAGAACTGCTCGCGGTGAAATGGAGAGACAAGCGTGACGTTTACATGCTCTCCTCCATTCACGCAGACACGACAATCCAAATTGAGCGAGCAACCCGTGTCATTGAAAAGCCCCTCTGTGTCCACGACTATAATGCGCTCATGGGAGGGGTGGACTTCAATGACCAGATGTTGTCTCCGTATTTAGTTTCCCGCAGAACCAGACGCTGGTATAAGAAGGTGTCTGTATATTTAATTCAATTGGCGCTGTATAATAGTTTTGTTCTCTACAGTAAGGCTGGGAGAACAGGATCCTTCCTCAAATTCCAGGAAGAGATCATCGAGAACCTCCTTTATCCAGGAGGTTCCGTGGCCCCATCCACCAGTGTAGTTAGCCGTCTACACGAGCGACATTTCCCCAGTGTCGTTCCTGGTACCTCAACCCAACCGTCACCCCGAAAAAGATGTCGTGTCTGTAGCAGGAGTGGAATAAGGCGTGACACCCGCTATTTCTGTCATGACTGTCCTGACCACCCTGCCCTATGCTTTGGTGAGTGTTTCCGGAAGTACCACACACAGGTACACCTAGCATAGGGATTGCATCTCACAGGACAGGCACACAGGGCTATTATGGCCCTTTTACTCACAGCTGCTGCAAACCTCTCCTTTCACCTGGGATAAAGTGCATAACGTACTTTGCCACATCTTTGGGCGATTTGCGCTTTGCACATTGTCCCATGGGGAAGGAGAGGTTTGTTCTATAAAGGTAAAAAAAAACTAAACAAAAAAAAAATTACCGGTAAGTAAAAAAGTTAAAAAAGTTAAAAAAAAGTTAATATGTTCTGTTCTAAAGTTAATAAATTTATTGCGTTGCGGCCTGGTTTTTTCTTTTTTGTTTTGTTTTTTTTACCTTCCAGGTGGTCCAACCGATCGACTAGCTGCAGCACTGATGTGCATTCGGACAGAAGCATTGCGCTGCTGTCAGATTACACGCAAGTCGGTGTATGCGGCGCTGCAAGACGAGATTTCTCCTCTGCAGTAAAAGATACGTTTGCCGAGGCATATGAGCTGAGGAGGTGGCGGTGTTCATATACTTTGGCAAACACTTTGTATATATAAAAAAAAAAATCCCGGCAATGATTTATTCATCCACATCGATTGATGTGAATGGAGAAATCTGTTTTGCCAGGGCATACGAGCTAAGTGGGTATGGATGTTGGGCGGAGCTCCTGTGTCCTGGCAGACGCCTTTCCCCTCCTTTTTCTTTTTTTGGCAGAGATTTTTTCATCCACATTGATCGATGCGAATGAAGAAATCTGTGCCGTTCAGAGGTTGAACGGAAAAAAAAAATCTCATTACCTGTATGCTCAATATAAGGAGAATAGCAGAAACTCCTAATGCTGGGCATACATGTAATGATTACGGAGACCCTCAAATGCCAGGGCAGTACAAACACCCCACAAATAACACCATTTTGGAAAGAAGACACCCCAAGGTATTCGCTGAGAGGCATATTGAGTCCATGAAAGATTGAAATTTTTGTCCCAAGTTAGCGGAAAGGGAGACTTTGTGAGAACAAAATAAAAAAAAATCAATTTCCGCTAACTTGTGCCAATTTTTTTTTTTTCTATGAACTCGCCATGCCCCTCATTGAATACCTTGGGGTGTCTTCTTTCCAAAATGGGGTCACATTTGGGGTATTTATACTGCCCTGGCATTTTAGGGGCCCCAAAGCGTGAGAAGAAGTCTGGTATCTAAATGTCTAAAAATGCCCTCCTAAAAGGAATTTGGGCACCTTTGCCCACCTAGGCTGCAAAAAAGTGTCACACAAGTGCATTGGAGTCTATGATAATATAATCTAATTAGTACATTTTATAGCTCCCTATGGGAACTATAAAAAAGTGTAAAAAAAAAAAGTAAAAGAAAAACAAAAAATTCTAATCCTTCTAATTCTAATTCCTTTTCCCAAAATAAAAATAAAAGAACAATTTTTTTTTAACATATATATAATGGATGTCGCAATGTGCAAAAACTCCCATAGTATAAAAATCTAAAAATATATTCCCCATACGGCAAACAGCAAAACGGAAAAAAAGCATCCAAATGGCCCATTCACCGTTTTTGGTCTCTTAATTTTCTATAAAAAATGATATAAAAAGTGATCAAAAAGTTATACACACCTCAGAATGGTATCAATAAAAAGTTCAGATTACCCCGCAAAATATGATCCCCCATACAGCTTCATACACATAATTACAAAAAACTTATAGGGGTCAAAATATGGTGGCAGATTTTTTTCCACCTTTTAATTTTTTTTATCACTATCAAAACGCAAGAAAAACTATACATATAAGGTAGTGCTGGATTTGTACTGACCTGTAGAATAAAAGTAACCAGTCAGTTTTATCGCACATTGAACATCGTAAATAAAATAAAAAACTTAAAACTGTGGTGGAATTGCTTTTTTTTGCAATTTCACCCCATTTGGAATTTTTTCCCCGCTTCCCTCCCATTATATTATATGCAATATTAAATGGAGGCATTGGAAAGTACAACTTGTCCCGCAAAAAAAAAGCCCTCATATGGCTATGTGAACAGAAAAATAAATAACTTCTGGGCCTTAAAGGGTTAAACATTGATAAATTACATATAAAGCAAATTCTCACGATAGTGCTATTAATTAAATGCATTTAGTTTGTTTTTACCCCACAATTTTGAAAGATTTCACAACCTATAATTTACCAACTACATTGTTATTTAGATAGCCCAATCTCAAAAAATTTATGTTTTAATTGCCTGCATGCACTTATACTTAAACTTTATTACAGTGAAACCACCTTTTTGAGTGAGTTTTTCTGTTAGTGATTTGCCATACTACATGTACAGTATATTGACTTTAGATGATCACAACTTTTTCTGCAGTGTTTGGTTGCATGGTTTGTTCTGATCAAGTAATACTACATTACGACTCGGTTGCTTAGCTCTCCTTGGCAGAGTTTTCCAATTACCATGCCAGTGAGTCTACCAAGTTTATACATAGGATTTATTTTTTAAAAATTTTTATTTTAGAAGTTTTTTTGTTTTTATTTATGAATCTTAAAGCCATGGACTCCACTACACCTCTGAATGTGTTCTGTGCTATCCAGGACTAAGAATATAGCAGCATGTCCTGAAAATTTCAAGGTGAGCATTCTTTAGTCGCTTGATCAGATTGATATCTGGGACTTTGGAGGAACTGTCAAGTTGGTTTTGATAGCAAGGTACCAATTGATACCTAAGCCAACTTCGGATACCTGTTTTAAAATGTTTTTCAAGTTTAATAATCAAATACCAAAGTTATTCACCAAAGTTTCACCGAAGCCTGCATTGAGTGTTACCCAGTAGTGATGGCCTTGCGGTTCGTCTGGCGGTCGGTTCGCGGCGAACTTTGCACGTTCTGACGAACATGCAAACATATGGCGATGTCCGCACGCGCCACATTCTTTTGCATTGCGCCAAACTTTGAACCATGACACATCCATCAGGTGGGAGAGGACAGCCAATTGAGGACAGCACATGGACGCACCCCCCAACCCAATAACAGAACCCGATCTGGTAGCCATTTTACATTATGTGTTTTTCCAGTGTAGGGAGAGGTTGCATTTTGGAGAAAGTACAGGCTGTTAGGAACTTAGGGACACCAAATGCTAGCTAATAGGGCCACAAAAGTCCTTTTAAGGACTGGTAACGTTGTGCTATCAAAAGGTGTGATACACAGAGAGGTGTGATATACATATAATATACTTTCTAACATAGAAGTATATTATAGTGCATTTGTATGCTTCCAAAAAATACTGATTGAGGGCTGCAATCAATCAGCTTCCACAAAATAGTGATAAAGGTTTTTCATATACCTGCGTCCACAAAATTACTGCTTGAGGGTGATATACCAGCTTCAACTAACAACTGATTGTTGCCTGCCATATATCAGCTTCCACAAATACTGCTCTTCTCTAGGCACCTTGGCACAGGGTCATTTTGAAAATGACATGCAGATGAAGAGGCAGGCCGTCCGCAGGGGTTGTAGGTGTCGGACAGGTGCACGAGACCAGAACCTAAGTGGGAAGTTGGATAAGGTACGCACCAGAGTTTGTTGAGTGGCTCACTCAGCATTCCACTTCTGCACCCTCCTCATCCTCTGTATCTGCGCCCTCCTCACTCTCTGCTGTGTGCACCCCCTAAGACACCACCACCATAGCTCCTCCACTCGAGTCAGAGGAATTATTTTCCCATCCCAGACCTTACCGATGTGCAGCCATTCTTGGCATTGGATGAGGAAGAGGAGGTAGCAACGGCCAACCACCCAGTAGTCTGACGACAGTACCCAGATCAGCCCAAGGAGGGTGGTCCCTGCTGTTGCTGCCTACTCCGAGATCTCTAATATCAGTGGTGGTGAAGGTGACAATTATGACGTGTCAATGGACGTCACGTGGGTGCCCACAAGAGAGGAAGAGGAAGGGAGTTCAGAGGGAGAGACGGAGCAGCAGATAGTGAGGAGAAGGAGGAGATGCAAACAGAATTTGCAGTGCACAGGAGGCAAAAAGCAGACTGCAAATGTATCTGGAGCGAGTCATCCACCATGTACGGTCACATCTTGCACTCCCAGGACGCCGGCACATGGCTCAGCAGTGTGTTTTTTTTTTAACGTGTCAGTTGCTGACAATAGTGTTGCCATCTGCAGCATGTGCTGTCAACGCATAAGTCGGTAAGCCCAACAACCACCTAGGAACAACCTCTTTAAGAAGGCACCTGGCCTCCCATCACCGAGATTAGTGGGAGCAACGCCATTAGAACCCACAAAGCCACACTCCCATCTCTCCAAGTCCTGCCTCTTCTCCTCTCTCCTCCCATTTGTCCTCCACTCCACCTTCCACCCTGCTGTTGTAGCATTCATCTGGCACAAGGCAGGCTTCCATGGCCCAAATGTTCGAGCATAAAAAAATTATGACGCCAGATAATCCTCTTGCCCAATGGCTGACCACTGGCTTGTCGGAATTGCTAGCCCGCCAACTACTGCCATATAAATTGGTGGACTCGGAGGCATTTAGAAAATTTGTGGCCATTGGCACACTGCAATGGAAAGTCCCTGGAAGGAAATATTTCTCCCAGAAGGGCATCCCTGAACTATATGGCCACGTCCAGCGGCAAGTTAATGTATCTCTGGCACACAGTGTCGGTGCCAAGATACATCTGACCACAGACACGTGGTCTAGCAAACACGGACAGGGAAGGTACATAACTTTTACTACCAACTGAGTGAACCTTCTGACAGCCATCAAGCATGTAACCCGGGCACCCGTGTTGATTTGGTGCGACCGCCACAGATTGTATGCAGGACGGCTTCATCTTCTCCTCCTCCTACTCCATCCTCCAGCTCCTACTTGGCGAAATTCTCCTCTTCCGCTGCACCCCCCAAGCTCCCCAGAACCTGTTTGACGTGCCAGGTGAGACGTTGTGCCTGGAAGTCAAGAGCCACACGAGTCCTGCACTGATTTCAGCTTTGCGGTCACAGGCCGATCAGTGGCTAACCCCGCTCAATTTGACAGTTGGTAATGTGGTGTGCGACAATGGTGCCAATCTGCTAAGTGCACTGAAACAGGGCAAAATGACACACGTGCCGTGCATGGCACACATCCTGAACTTAGTTGTGCAGTGATCCATTGCCAAATACCCCAGGGTCCAGGACGTCTTGTGGCAGGCCAGGAAAATCTCTGACCATTTTAGAAGATCTTACACTGCCATGGTTAGCCTTGCTGACGTTCAGCGGCGACACCACTTGCCCGTCAAACATCTGATTTGTGACTGTCGAACGCGCTGGAACTGCACCTTGTATATGCTTAATAGGCTGTTCTAGCAGAAACGTGCCGTTTACGACTACCTGTAGGAACAGGTTCTGGGAAGCTTGTTTTTTTTTTCACCGCGCTAGTGGCTGCTCATGAACGACGCATGCAGACTTCTGCAGCCATTTGATGAGATCACCAAACTAGTCACAGCCAGGGTGCCATCTGTGACATCGTACCTTACGCCTTCTTTCTGGAGTGTGCATTGTGTTGTGTCATTGATCAAGCTGTCAAGGAGCAGGAGCTAGAAGATAAGGAAGTCTCAATGTTGAATAATTTCCATAGGGGCTACTCGAACTGAGACAAGTCAGCAGGAGTCTGAAGAGGAGTCAGAGAAGGAGGTTGGCTGGGGGGAGGAGGAGCAAGAAGAGCAGGCTTTAAATTTTTCGGGGATCCTTGGTGTTGTCCGTGGCTGGGGGGAGGAAACCGAGGACGACATTCTCCTGGGTGATGAGCAGGAGCCAGGACGCTCCACTGCTTCCAATTTAGTGCAAATGGGGGCTTTCATGCTCCAGTGTTTAAAGAGGGACCCCGTTTAAAAACTATAAATGTCAAGGACCGGTACTGTGTGGTAACGTACTTAGACCCCCAGTACTAACACAAAATGGCGGACATGTTACCAGCATCACAGAGGGCTGTCAGAATGCAGCATTTCCAGGCCTTGCTACAAGAGATGCTGCATTCTGCTGTTGCGGGCACTGGCAGAGGAATTTTTACCCACAGAGAAACAGGTGCGGGTACCAATCCTACCGCGCCTGCAAAAAGAGGGCGGTTTGAAGATGTGTTGGTCACTTCAGATATGAGATCATTCTTGCAGCCAACTCATCGACAGCCGCCCTCCGGATCCAGCCTCAGGGAATGCCTAGACCGACAGGTCTCCGACTACATCGGGTTATTGGCCGATGTGGACGCTCTGAGAAGCAAGGAACCCCTTGAAAACTGGTTGTGCAGGCTTGACCTGTGGCCAGAGCTGGCACAATTTGCCATGGAACTTTTGTCTTGCCCCCTTATTGAGTGTCCTGTCCGAAAGGACGTTCAGCGCAGCAGGGGGGATCGTGACTGATAAGCGCACTGGCCTAGCTCACGACATTGTGGACTACCTCACATTTTTTCAAAATGAATGAGGCATGGATTTCGGAGGAATTCAACACCTGTGATGACCACGTGTAATTGAATTTCCTCATGCCAGCCCACACATATCCGCCACCACACAGAACAAAGTCCTTGCCTTATGTTTATACAGTGGCATAAAAGGCCTTTTATGTCAGGTGAATGCCTAATTTATGGGGTCTATAGTGGCCGACAGTTGCATATTTATCCATCTAATGTACCTCCAGCCACAGAATCCAAAATTCTTTGCTGTCAGGTAAATGCCTATTGCCTAATTTTTGGGCCTGTACTGGCCGACCGTTACATATGTATTCTGTGCCCGTCTAATATACCTTTAGTCACAGTATCCAAAGTTCTTTGCTGTCAGTTGAATGCCTATTGCCTAATATTTGGGGCCTATACTGGCCGACAGTTACATATTGTTACGACCAGAGGAAGTGGATCCTCTGTGTCAGCTGACTGGGAATTAGTCCAATATTGCTGACTGCTGACTCTCAGAGACAGGACCCTGGTGTCTGCACTGGTTACCTTGAATGCAGCTACCTGCAGTAGTGTGAACAGAGTCCAACAAAGGCAGAATAAAGGAACAGATGGTCTTTACTGGCAGACAGTATTCAAAAGTCACTTGACAGATACAGGCAACACAAAGTTCAGAGCAATATAGCATGCAGATATAAGCAGTCTCATATGCAGCGGAGGGTCTGGATCCAGGCAGACTTACAGGAGGAGATGGGCAGATGAGTAGTCAGGCAGTGCAGATATAAGCAGTCTCATAGGCAGTGCAAGATCTGGATCCAGGCAGACTTACAGGAGGAGATGGGCAGATGAGTAGTCAGGCAGTGCAGAGGTCTATAATCCAGGTGATCCAATAAACAGACAGCAGGCAGATGCGTGGTCAAACGAAGCAGAGGTCAGAATCCAGGAAATCCAATAAACAGACACAGAGGAATGCTTCAGCGGGAGTCAAGAGGTACAACAACCACGCTTGGGCACTTCATGATGAGTGAAGCTGCCTTAAATACAAATAGTCCCGCCTCCGGGTGGGGATGGTAATCAGGAACCAGCTGCCTACTCCTATAAGAAAGGGAGAGGTGCGCGCGCGCATGCTATAGCACATCAGATGACACCTGGCAAAGAGGATGGATGCGGCGGTATGCTGGCGGGCACCTGCGTCTCCTATAAGGTAAGCCAGTACTGGGACCCATAGTGCTGCAATGTGTAGACAGCGGTCTGCCACCCTGCAGTGGAGATGCAGATCCCATACTGACAGTACCCCCCCTCTTACGCCCCCTCCTCCACACGGCTGACCTTTCTTCAGGCCCGTAGCCCTTCCAGTCCACCAAATAGAAGGTCTTACCTCTGACAATCCTCCTGTCTAGAATGTCCTTAACTTCAAACTCATCATCCATAGTGACAGGAGGAGGGTTCTGTGAAGTGCCTTTGCAAAACCTGTTAAAGACAGCTGGCTTAAGTAACGAAACATGAAATGAGTTGGGAATCCGCAAGGTAGCAGGTAGTTTGAGCTTGTAGGCAACAGGATTAATTTTCTTGATCACAGAAAAAGGTCCCAAGAATCGCGGAGCCAGTTTGTAGGAGGGAAGTCTGAGACGGATATTCTTAGAAGAAAGCCATACCTTGTCTCCAATGGCAAACTGAGGAGGAGGTCTGCGCCTCTTATCCGCAGACCTTTTCATCTGGTCCGCTGCTCTCCGAAGCGATACTTTAGTGTCAGACCAGACCTGAGACAGCTGCTCCACACAGGAATCTGCCGCAGGAACTCCAGAAGAAGGCCGCACGGGAAGAGGAACACTTGGATGTCGTCCATAGACCACAAAAAATGGAGATTTACCTGTGGCTTGGTTGACTCTATTGTTATGAGCAAATTCCGCCCAGGGAAGAAGCTTCACCCAGTCATCCTGATGGGCATTGGTGAAATGTCGCAGGAAACTGACCAATATTTGGTTCATGCGTTCCACCTGGCCGTTAGACTGTGGATGATAGGCAGAAGAAAAGTCCAAAGAGACATTCAGAGACTTACATAAAGATCTCCAAAACCGGGAGGTGAATTGTACTCCTCTATCCGAGACGATATGGAGGGGAAATCCATGAAGGCGGAAGATATGTAAAATGAATAGCTCAGCCAGACGAGGAGCAGATGGCAGACCTGGAAGCGGAATAAAGTGCGACATCTTAGAAAAACGGTCAACGACAACCCAAATGACTGTACAGCCCTCTGAGACAGGTAAATCAGTAATGAAGTCCATACCAATACGCTGCCAGGGGACCTCAGGCACCGGAAGAGGCAATAATAAACCTGCAGGTTTCAGTCTGGGAGACTTATTCTGAGCACACAAGGTACAGGAAGCCACAAAGTCTACAATATCCGCGGTTATGGATGGCCACCAGTAATGTCTGGAGATGAGATTCAAGGTCCCCCGTTGACCTGGATGGCCAGCAATCTTGGATGAATGCCCCCACCATAAAACCTTCCTTCGTTTAGATTCCGGAACAAAGATCTTACCTGGGGGAACCTTGGACAGGTTAACTGGAGCCACTGGGACTACTTTAGTTGGTTCAATGATGAACTGGGGTTCGTCTTCTGAATCTGTGGTTTCAAAGGACCTCGAGAGAGCGTCCGCTTTGATATTTTTGTCAGCGGACCGAAAATGCAATTGAAAATTAAAATCGGGCAAAGAAGAGAGACCAACGGGCCTGACGAGGATTAAGTCGTTGAGCTGTCTGCAAATAGGTGAGGTTCTTATGATCAGTGTAAATTATGACCGGTAGGCTAGAACCTTCTAGAAGATATCTCCATTCCTCTAGAGCCAACTTAATTGCTAGGAGTTCCCTGTCCCCAATAGAATAGTTTTTTTCGGCAGTGGAAAATGACTTAGAAAAAAAACCACAAGGAGACATACGACCTGAGGCATTCTTCTGTGACAGGACCGTCCCGGCTCCCACGGAGGATGCGTCCACCTCCAAGAAGAACTGTTTGTTGGGTTCTGGGCGTCTAAGGACTGGAGCTGAAGAAAAGGCTTGCTTGAGGGAGGAAAATGCCGTCTCTGCTTCAGGGGACCATTGTTTGGGATTGGCACCCTTCTTGGTCAGACCAGAAATAGGAGCTGTCAGGGTAGAAAAATTACGGATGAATTGACGATAATAATTGGCAAAACCCAAGAACCTTTGTATTGCCTTCAGGCCGGAGGGACGGGGCCAGTCGAGCACTGCTGCCACCTTTCCAGGATCCATTTTGAGACCATGATCTGAGATGATGTACCCCAGGAAGGGCAGGGACGACTTTTCAAAGACACACTTTTCCAATTTAGCGTACAGACGATTCTCTCGTAAGCGTTGTAAGACCACCTGCACATGCCTGCGATGAGTTCTGATGTCACTGGAAAAAATAATATCATCCAAATAGACAACACCACAAGAATAGAGGAGATCTCGAAAAATGTCATTGACAAACTCCTGGAAGACAGCAGGGGCATTACTGAGCCCGAAGGGCATCACGAGGTATTCATAGTGGCCATCCCTGGTATTAAAAGCTGTCTTCCATTCGTCACCCTCACGGATCCGTATTAAATTATATGCCCCCCGCAAGTCCAGCTTAGAGAAGATCCGAGCCCCACGGAGTCTATCAAATAATTCAGAAATTAATGGTAAAGGGTATTTATTCTTGATGGTGATCTTATTCAGACCACGGTAGTCTATGCAGGGGCGAAGAGACCCATCTTTCTTTTTCACAAAAAAGAATCCTGCCCCTGTAGGTGAGGAAGACTTCCTGATGAAACCCCTCTCAAGGTTCTCCTTAATGTAATCTGCCGTTGCCTGCGATTCAGCAGGAGACAGAGGATAAACACGACCCCGAGGAGGAGAAGTCCCAGGTAGTAAATCAATTGGGCAGTCATAGGGGCGATGGGGAGGTAGTGTCTCAGCCTCTTTTTTATCGAACACATCCGCAAAGGAATGATAGACCACCGGCAAGGCCTCCAGGTTTTTAGGGAGGGAAAGATTACCCTGTATTGTGCCCTCTTTTCACACCCTGTGCAGTGCCCCTACTCATTCCCTGTACTGTGCCATCTTATACCCTTTTATCCGGTCATGGTATGGTGGTGTTATCCAGTCAATGTACAGAGGTGTTATCCGGTCAATGTATGGTGGTAGTGTCCAATAACTGGATGGCCATAACTGTATCCCTTTCCCTGCCCATGCCATTGTTTTTTAGACCTGGCATGAGCGGGAAAAATATGCAGATTGCGGTGCTAAGGACATTTGTGCCACAATCTGTGTCAGAAAAACGCCTAACATAGACTTATTTCTATATGATAAATGACCAGCTAATTGTATTATTATTCGGGGTAGGGCTAATATCTTTATATTATATAGATTCTAGTGTATTATACTGTGCCCTGTATTTCCCAGTAGAAAATGATCCTTGGGAAACACAGTCCTCATCCCTGACCACCAGGACCAGGTAGCACTCTGTCAGCACATGGCGGCCTCCCCTCTCCGCCACGCTACTCCTCTGTGTACTGGTGCTTATTCTGACACTAGGGCTGGGTTCACATCCCAATGCATACCAAAAATGTATGTGTTAACAGATGCCTCAAACTGATGCTGTACAGTGGCATACGTTCACCATACAGTTCCATGGTAGAAAAAAATGTACGTTAACGTATGAATTTTTTTTAATGGACTCTGCAGGATACAAAATGTGGAGTGCTGCACATTTGCATGCATCAAACTGATAGGAAATAAAAAATTTCTAGGCTCCAGCAGGACACATTTTTGAGAGTTTCCCTTTAAGAAGCATAAAAATGGCCCCTGATTAAAATACATAGGTTTTTTTTGTGGAAATTTTGCCAATGATCCCCCTCTGGTATATCACTGTCCATGTTGTGGGACTATTTGTATACTTCTAGTAAGTGTTTGTTGGCTGCAAATATGACCTGAAGGTTTTTCAGGTTCGCCTGCCATTAAAGTGAATTGGGCCCGCCGTGAATGCGCGGTTCGAGAACATTTGATCGCGAACGGGCATTCGTGAATTGTCCCGGACGATGTTCGTCCATCACT
The DNA here is from genome assembly GCF_905171765.1 of Bufo bufo. NCBI lineage: Eukaryota > Metazoa > Chordata > Amphibia > Anura > Bufonidae > Bufo > Bufo bufo. The sequence continues at coordinate 695,365,577 of NC_053390.1, read as the reverse complement.
ATTCCCCAGCAGGCTGTACCTGTCTTGTGCAGCCTGCTGGTCAATGTCAGTATTGCACTGACACTAGAATGCAATGAAGTATAGGGATAGTGCATTGTATTTTAGGAGCATTCAAAAGATTGCCTGTTATAGTCCCCTTGTGGGGCTATTAACTTGTTAAAAAAAAGGGAAAACTGTATTAAATAAAAAAAACAATAGAAAAAAATACACTTTTTTTCCATTCCATACATTTTCCAATTAAAATACAGCTGCAAAAATAAAAAATATTCCACATATTTGATATCACCGTATCCGTAATGACCTGCACTACACAAATATCATAAAAATTATTAGAGATAAGCGAATCGAAGTTGACAAAGTGGAATTCATTTAGAATTTCAGGAAAAACTTGATTCGCAACGAATGCAAATTTCCTTGCACTTCGTGGTAACGAATCGCATTTTTCTTAAAATGGCGGCTACACATGTGAGGACTTTGGACATGGGGCAAGGAACTCTGGGAAGGCAGGATAACCCAGATTGACATGCCTGCATGCAGCAAATCAGAAGCCAGCCAGGCCTGGTATGTCACAGTCCTATAAATTCGTCGGCCATCTTACAGTCAGACATTTTCCAGCGTTCCAAGTGCAGGGACATACGTGTGGAGGCACTTGGGACAGCTACTGGAAAAGCTATTGTGTAAAAAAAAAGACATAAAAACGATTTATAAGTGCAGGAAAAGGATAGGGAGGAATTATTTCACAGCATCTTAGTGCAAGGAGAGATGTTAGAAGGCGCTAGAGACATTGATAGGAAAGTGATTTACAAGTGCAGGGAACGATTATTTGGGGATCCAAATAGTCATTAGATAGCTCTGTCATTCAATCTTTTTGTTATTGGGCTACAAGTCTTATGTGGACTAAACTAAGCAAATAATGAGCCGTTCGGGTATAAGGTACCTGGTGATTACGTAGAACAATTAAATGGAATAATGGTCACCTTTAATAATTAACTTTTAATAATATTTATAATAAAATAATTGCCCTTAAATAAGGTGCAGAGAAAAGAGAGGGGTAGGCATCCACCCTACTCGTAGTGAATATACAAAACTTCTAGGGAGGGGGGAGGGGAAGGGGGATGCTGGGTCTTAGCCCCTATTATTACCCTAGTAAAAGGGCCCTTTTCCTAAACACCGCAACCTCCAAAAAAAAAACTAATGTATCCCTAAGCAGTGCTCTGACTGCCCAGCTTCGTCCTGAAGGGGAGGCAAAGGGGGGAAGAGGGATTCCCTAGAAGCAGATGAGGTACACCACCCACAGATACGCTCCTAGGTCCCTGGAAGCGACTGTGAATACAACACTAGACCTGTAAGGATCAGTGTCCTGAGAGAAATAGTGTGTTTGGGTGTCGCACGGTGATCACCCAACACATATACAATGATTCCTGCTGAAAGAATCAGTAAACATAAAGTGGCCCGACGCGTTTCTCTGTTGTGTTACAGTTTGTCAGGGGCCCACAGAAATTGATGTCAGCAGCAGTAACAGTGGCCTACCCTCTGGTTGGGGCAGGTCACCAGATTTCAAACAAACTGTGCTCAGCAATGGTTAATAACAACAGCTGATATGTATCATTTCTCCTTCACACAACTCCCATAGTGTGGCAGTATAACATTAGCCGTAATCACAGGTGGGGGTGGAAGGAATATTACTTAGCTCGTCAGGAGTAACCGGTCAGTGGACCTGTTCCCACGATACAGACTGGTTCCAGTTCCTCGCCAGTCTGTGTGCTGGATCCCGCGTGTGGCAGTACCAATAATAATAGGGGCTGAGACCCAGCAGTTACAACAGTTTGCATATGTGCCTCCCACTTGTTAAGGGACCAAAAGTAATGTGAAAATAGGCTTCTTAGCTGTTCAATGGCCAGGTGTGTGTTATTCCCTCATTATCCCAATTACAATGAGAAGATAAAAGGTCCAGAGTTCATTTCAAGTGTGCTATTTGCATTTGGAATCTGTTGCTGACAACTCTCAAGATGAGATCCAAAGAGCTGTCACTATCAGTGAAGCGATCCATCATTAGGCTGAAAAAGAAAAAAAAAAAACATCAGAGAGAAAGCAAAAACATTAGGTATGGCCAAAACAACTGTTTGGAACATTCCTAAAAAGAAGGAACACACCTGTGAGCTCAGCAACACCAAAAGACCCGGAAGACCATGGAAAACAACTGTGGTGGATGAAAACACCCTTCACAACAGTTGGCCAGATCAAGAACACTCTCCAGGAGGTAGGTGTATGTGTGTAAAAGTCAACAATCAAGAGAAGACTTCACCAGAGTGAATACAGATGGTTCGCCACAAGATGTAAACCATTGGTGAGCCTCAAAAACAGGAAGGCCAGATTAGAGTTTGCCAAACGACATCTAAAAAAGCCTTCACAGGTCTGGAACAACATCCTATGGACAGATGAGACCAAGAGCAGCTTGTACCAGAGTAATGGGAAGAGAAGAGTATGGAGAAGGAAAGGAACTGCTCATGATCCTAAGCATACCACCTCATCAGTGAAGCATGGTGGTGATAGTGTCATGGCGTGGGCATGTATGGCTGCCAATGGAACTGATTCTTTTGTTTTTATTGATGATATGACTGCTGACAAAAGCAGCAGGATGAATTCTGAAGTGTTTCGGGCAATATTATATGCTCATATTCAGCCAAATGCTTCAGAACTCATTGGATGGCACTTCACAGTGCAGATGGACAATGACCCAAAGCATACTGCCAAAGCAACCAAAGAGTTTTTTAAGGGAAAGAAGTGGAATGTTATGCAATGGCCAAGTCAATCACCTGACCTGAATCCGATTGGGCATGTATTTCACTTGCTGAAGACAAAACTGAAGGGAAAATGCCCCAAGAACAAGCAGGAACTGAAGACAGTTGCAATAGAGGCCTGGCAGAGCATCACCAGGGATGAAACCCAGCATCTGGTGACGTCTATGCGTTCCAGACTTCAGGCTGCAATTGACTGCAAGGGATTTGCAACCAAGTATTAAAAAGTGAAAGTTTCATTTATGATTATTATTATCTCTGATTACTTTTGGCCCCTTAACAAGTGGGAGGGACTTATGAAAACTGTTGTAATTCCTACACTGTTCATCTGATTTGGATGTAAATACCCTCAAATTAAAGCTGACAGTCAGCAGTTAAAGCACATCTTGTTTGTTTTATTTCAAATCCATTGTGGTGGTGTATAGAGCCAAAAATGTTAGAATTGTGTTGACTGTATACTCACTTCACTATTTAATTGTTTTCTGGTTAAAGCTTATAGTGGCCCATTTCATTCCAACAAGAACTATATATTCTCATGTCACTTCTGCATTTATTTCTGGTGAAAGCGTATAGGGGCGTATTTCATAAAAAAAATGAAAAATATATACGCACTGCACTGTTGCAGTTATTTCAGTTAAAAGCGTATAGGGGCGTATTTCAGTAAAATAAGACAAATATATTCTCAGTGCATTTCTGCAGTTAATTCTGGTGAAAGCGTATAGTGGCCAATTTCAATCCAACAAGAAAAATTATATGCTCAGTTCACTTCTGCGGTTATTTCTGTTGAAAGCGTATAGGGGCGTATTTCAGTAAAGAAAAGACAAATATATATACACTGCACTGTTGCAGTTATTTCTGGTAAAAGAGTATAGGGGCGTATTTCAGTCCAACAAGAAAAATATATACGCATTTCACTGGTGCACTAATTTGTGACAAAAGCGTTC